>NC_056745.1:102679598-102732098 GCF_019279795.1 Protopterus annectens | reverse complement strand
TTGTTGCATATATACGTAGAGATCTGTCTTGCAGTTTAGCACAGAAGATTAAGGCTGCCATCTTTTAATGAGCTTATCCTTTAGCCCAGGATTTGATTCCCTCGGTGTCCAGTTGTCTACTGTGTGACTGAGAAAGTCTTTCAATCAGAGACTTATACCTAGTGGGTTAATTTGATTAACAACTAAATAAAATAAAAGTAAAAAGTAAAACCCACACACAAACAAAGGACATGCACAGATGTATGCAGTACAGCATTAGATGGGTGCATAATACGGATAATACCATATACCCTGTGATGTGTGAGACATAAGCCCAAAGGGCAAGTACCTTAGAATGACTGGGTATAAAGTATCATTTATACCATGTGCATTATTATATACTTTATTGCTCTCATAAAATGGGTATCAAGAAATACAAAGGCAAGGATGTCGATTTGTTGTATAGTATTAATAACTATTCAAAACTATTTTCATGCTCCTCTCTTTTAAGATAGGGCTTTGATGAAACCCTCATTCACTCCCATATCTTTATTACTATCTAACCACAAATGCCTCTTTAATTCTGTTACTAGCATTTCAATCTTTACGTCACCCCTTTAACTTTGACGTGTATAAGTTGGAATTTCTAAAATCTAAAAATAATAACATATATATCTGTATCTATATTTAACAGTATATGTATGTATATATGTGTGTGTGTGTGTGTGTGTGTGTATATATATATATATATATATATATATATATATATATATATATATATACATGTATGAATATGGGTCTTCTTTTTTTTGCATGAAATTACATTATTTCGAACAAGAAATGTATGGCCCCACTTCCGTGAAAGTGCACTCCACTTCCGCAAAAAATAAATAGAAAATAAACAAAAAACATTGTTTTGCAGGGGGCAAGCCCACTGAACCCCCCACACCCCCGCTACTTATATATATATATATATATATATATATATATATATATATATATATATATATATATATATATATATATATATATATATATATATATATATATATATATATATATATACTTTGTATTCATTGCATATTTCTGTTACGAAAGTAAGTAATAAACATGCTAATTTGTAAGTCAGTTGAGCTAGTTTGTTGGGGTCTATATCATTTCAATGAAATGGCTGAAGTTCGAACACCATATGTTCGAACTTCTAACCTCGAGTTGCAAAAAATCGAAGTCTTAGAACAGCGATTTGTTTTCCCAGGGAAAAAAATCGCAGTTCCAAGAAACAAACACACAACACAAGCACACCAAAAAAACAGCAATCCACACTCATACACTTAAAATTCTACATTTAACCCTACACTAAACTGTACATACACTACTATCTATCCACTTACTTTAACCCAAACCCTAACCCTAAGGTCCGTCACTATCGCACACTCACCTGACCTGCACCCTAACCCAAACTCACCTATCCTGCTCTAACCCTAAAGTCTGTCACTATCGCACACTCACCACCCGCTCCCTAACCCTAACTCACTTATCCTGCCCTAACCCTAAAGTCTGTCACTATTGCACATCCACCTCACTTGCGTTGTAACCCTAATTCATCTAACCAGCGCCCTAACCCTAACGTCTGCACAACTGCACTTACCTGAACCCGACCCGTAACTTTCCACCACAGTGCTGACTATAGCGAAGCCACAGAAACGGCCCACTGAATTCTTTCCTTGGGAAAGAATATGATGTTCCGTGGCTTCGCGATATTCAGTTTTCGGACATATGGTGTTCGAACTACTGATGTTTCAACGAACTGATAGGAACCCAGTTTGTTGTTGGTCATGTGGTTTTATTGCAGTATAAAATGTTCTAACATTATTCAATGTGTTTATTAAACATAACTATTTTTAGGAAAGCATTTGGATATCTGTGTCTTATTATGGCACACAGTTTTAGGCTATTACTTTTAGTTCTCAACATACTCTTACAATTGGTTCCCTAAACTACTCTTAACTCATTACAGTTGAGTGATGCCTCCAGGCGTTTCTGCAGTTACATCTTACTGACCCCTCTAGGCATCACATATTGCCTGTTTCTATTTTTATTAATAATTACAAAATTATGCTACATGCAAAATATTAAAAGATTTCATCTTAAAGCATACGCAATAGCAAACACAACTGTATTGATATTTGATCTCTGCTTACTACAGGTAAAGATATATTAATTGCTGTTCGTATTATATAATTGTCATACATTTCATGTTTTTAAGTATCTTGACAAACAATTGTCACAGACAAAACTGGTTATCCTCATGTGAAAGCACTCACCTGGATGAACAAAATGCTGCTTTCAATATGTGTATCACTTGAATAGTTGCTGAGATATTGTTAGTAGTTTACAAAATATTACAATCTTAGTAGTTACTGTGTTTACTTTGATTTATAAAATCTGGTTTAAGACCTAGAAAATAAAGAATACTACTGCTATAGAAATATTTTGTGATAAAGAATTTGTCATTTATACTTCTTTGGTAATCTCTGTGGTTCCAGAGACAGGAACATTTGATCTGATATTGTCAATCTTCATCTGTTCTGGACTGATGGGTTAGTTCCGATCCTCAGAACCAATCCAGCTGTTATATAGCTTGCGCCAGCCAAAAAACTCTCAAGCTAATAGTCTACTCAGAATGCCCCTCTCTACATTACCCCAGATCCCGTTTACTGCTCTTATAGAAAGATTCGTCAGCTGACTCTTTCTCGCAGCTAAGTATATTTTTTGAAATTACATAGTTTTCTCCAACTTCCTGTCTTATTTCTAGCTATCTCAAGTATTTTCCAAACCTTTTGTCTACCCTTTCTTATTGTGTGAGTGTTTCATTCCCTTAACCAAGTACCTCTTGGTATTTCTTGCCTACCATAGTTGGTAGTTTTCCCTCTCTTTCTCTTACTTACCGATAGGTAATGTTTCCTACCATCATTGGTAGGATCCTTTCTTCTTTCTTTGAGTGATTGTGTTTTCTCTGTCTCTTCTCTGAACTTTTTCTTTTTTTACTATAATGGCAGATAAGTCAAAATCTACCACTGGTTTCAAGCAGTGCCAAGAGTGCGACAGGAAAATGCCGAACACTAATGGCCATGATAAATGTGTATACTGTTTGGGTGCTCCGCATTTAGATATAGAATGTTCTATCTGCCAGGGCTTCAGTACTAGAGCCCTGGTAGACCATAGAAAATAAACTTATTCTTAAAGGGGGGCTCCTCAAGACACCCATTGAAGCAACGTTGTCCAAGGTCGACCAGTCTCCCAAGGCCTCTGTCTCAAAATCTAGTCATTCGGTGCTGATGTCTCTGTCAGCACCAACATCCGTAAAACATAAATACCCTTCTGCTGGTTCCTATTTGGAACCAAAATCAAAGGTTGTCAGAATGGACTGAGTCCTTGGCATCAACCACTACCTCAGTGCCATCAACACCAGCCACAACAACTGCACCAGTAATGACTCTGGCGTTGGCACCGGCATCTGTAGTTACCACATCGGTACTGACATCACCTGCTGCTTTTCAACTCTAACCTTCTGTCCTGGTGCTGAAGACTGAGACATTGTATGCACCCAGGATGAGATATTCCCATCAATTGACACCTTTTTGGGTCAACTCCCTAGCCCATTTCTAGAGAGACCAGAATCTCCCTCTGGATTTTCAGTACGCTCCACCAGGAGTCTTTCAGAACTTGACATAGTGAGGTTGGTGGATCAGATTCTGACAGGGGTCTTCTCCCTTCTTCTTCTCAGCCCCCTCTTCCCCCGGAGCAGGGGAGTTTTCCCCCAGTACTCCTACATATATTCCTCCTCTGACCACCTTGTAGGCTTTAGAGCTGTTGACTTCAACCTCACAGACTCCAATGGTCTCAGCGCTGGCAACATGTTTGTCTTTGGTTCCGAGCATGGCTTTGACTCTCTCGGTGCCATCGGAACCAATGAGTCCCCAGGATTGGTCCTCCCCTGTTGGGTCCAGAGGGTTTGAGTTTTTTATTCGGAGCCAACCTTACTACGTCTGGCTGCACTGGCTGGGGACCTTTCCTTGGCTCTGGCTTTAGAGGTGGGTCTCTTTTCCAGGCTTCCATCCCTCCTCAGGGGGGGGGGCCTGCCTTTAAAGCTATGGAGAGGGCTTTGGCCACTGCTACTTTCCAGGTGGCTCCGCTGTTACTTGAGTCTCACCCCCTGACCCCTGCTTTCCCAGAGCTTACACTAACCTCAATAACTGGACAGCAAGCTCCATGGATGCTAGAGATACCATCCAACGACCACCCCTTCCAAGTCCTCTTCAGATATTCCCACTGAAGAACCGCCTCAGAAGAAATTGTGTAAGAGGAAACACCTAGACTCCCCTGAAGAGTCTGTCACTGAGGACACAGACTTCGATGAGGTGGAGGGTTCCCCCCAGTCACCCCCAGAAGACATCTCCTTTGGAGACATTCTGGAGGTCCCCAAACAGAGGGGTAACTGGAAGTCCAAAGACTCTTCCTCTGAGGAATCTCTGTACTTGCAAGCCTTTGGAATTCACCCATCTACTTCCTGGGTGACCCCTCTCACTGATGATCTTCTTAAGCTAATCGCTCAGTGAGTTTGGAAGGCTCCTGATTCAATAGAATTGATTCCCCGAAGACCAGATAAAATAGTCTCTGCTCCCAAGGATCATCAGTAGTGGGTGAAAGGATTAGCAGTAGATGCCATGGTGGTGGTGGCTGGCACTAAAAAGGAACTAGCTAAGGAAAGTTACACACTTCATCCCCCTAACCGAGAGTCATGGGCGAAGGACAGATTTGGGAAGTGGGTTTACGCATCATCAACCTTTACCATTAGGTCCTTGAACTTTATGGCATATTTCACTGGGCTCTGAGGGATCTGATCAAGGAGCTATTGGATACCCTAGCAGGAGCTGTAGCTGAGGGGTTCCAGGAAAAAGTGGCCTCCCAGTTAGCTACCCTGGAGTCTATCTCTAATTTGTCCATAAGGCTCATTGCACAT
The DNA here is from genome assembly GCF_019279795.1 of Protopterus annectens. Taxonomy (NCBI): domain Eukaryota; kingdom Metazoa; phylum Chordata; order Ceratodontiformes; family Protopteridae; genus Protopterus; species Protopterus annectens. Next base: position 102,727,096 of record NC_056745.1, on the reverse strand, counting down.
GCAGCCAAAAGGGTGACCCGGTCAGCTGGTTCAGGTGTTGCTATTCGGCGGTACGCTTGGATGCACCTGTGTGAGTTTGCAGAGCCATTCAAGTCTTCCTTTGTCAGTGCTCTTTTTGACGGATCCTCTTTGTTCAGCCCCAAAGTTAAAGAAACTGTATCCAGGTGTGAGAAAGATGAGAATACCCTGTCTGCTGTGGGCATATGTTTTTCTACTCCCCAACGATGAGTGGGAAGATGTGGTTCAAGAAGTGCCAGAGGCCTTTCCAGGACACACGTGGTGCAGACTCCCCTCGGGGCAAAGGGGGGAGTTCAAATGGAAGATGCCGTCCTAGAGGCAGAGGTGGCCCAGAGAACCAGGGTTCTAGGGAGTTCTTCTCTGACCAAACATATCAGTGCTTCTGAAAGGAAGCCTGATTGCTTACCTCTGGAGACAGTTGGGGGGACATTTTCTTTGCATCCAGCAGCCTGGTGACAAATAACCACAGAAACCTGGGTGCTAAGAATTATTTCCAGAGGTCACCTCATCCCTTTCACACTTTACCCAAGAACTTGAACAAGACTCCCCAGTGTTCCACCCAGTCAGAGAGACCAAGCAGCCTTGGAAGTACAAAAGCTGCTAGAAAAAAAGAGTCATCCAGGAAGTCCCACCAGACCAGATAGGATCCGGATTTTACTCAAGGTTCTTAGTACTGGAGACTGATTCTGGATCTCAGCAATCTAAACAAATTTGTTCATCACTCCAAATTCCAGATGGTCATGGTTCAGTCAATACTCCTCTTTCTAGAGGAAAATGATTGGATGGGCTCTATAGACCGTTGAGACGTGTATTACCACATAAAAATGGACAAAAGCTCAAGAAGGTTTCTCTGCGTTTGACTAGGAGCCAGTTACTATCAGTTCAGGGTGCTGCCCTTTGGTCTCATCACAGCCCCCAGGGTATTCATCAAATGTATGGCAGCAGTAACAGCTCACTTGAGACTGCGTGGATTCCGGATGTTTCCATATTATCACCGCTTCTACCAGGCATCTACTGCTACAGATGACAGAATTCACCCTGCAATTTTTCCTGCATTTAGGCATTATGGTCAGTCTTATAAAGTCTCAGCTGACTCCCTCTCAGGATATGAAATTTATTGGAGCTCCTCTCAACACTCTGTCTTGTGTGACCCATATATCCAGAAAATAAAATCTCAAGTTCAGTCTCTCCAGTGCTCGAAAAAAGTACCAGCCGTACTGGTGCTTCAAACACTAGGGTCTGTGGCAGCATCGATCACTAAGGTTCCACTAGCGAGATTTCACATGAGATTACTGCAATGGCTTTTGGTGAATCTATGGTCCATTCTAACCCATCCTATGAACCACCCCATACTTTTCACCAGTTGCTGCAAAAAGGACCTATCCTGGTGGATGGAATCCAAACAAATTCCTCAGGGCCGCCCCTTTGTCTCTTCTCAACCCAAAGCAATAGTGCCCATGGATGCCTCTCAGATTGGGTGGGGGTGGGGGGCATTATCTGGCAAAGACAGTCCAAGGCACTTAGTCCCCAATAGAGGCCAATGTGCATATCAATGTTCTGGAGTTGAGGGCGGTGCCACTAATGTTGCAAGCATTTTTCTGTGTCCTTCCTCAAGGAACTATTGCAATTTAATCAGACAACATGTCCATAGTCTGGTACATCAGCAAGCAAGGGGGAAACCAAATCCTATCCCCTGTGTCAAGAAGCCCTCTGAGTGTGGCAATGGACCTTTGCCTCCAACTGCTTTCTGATAGTAATGCACATCCTGGGGTGTTCAAATGTAATAGCAGACAAGCTATGCAGATGCATTCTAATGCCTCACGATGGTCTCTCAATCCCAAGATAACAAGAAAGGTCTTTCATCGCTGGGGCTAGCCATGCTGTGACCTTTTTGCTTCACCCCAAAACAACAAGTGCAGACACTACTTTTCCCTGATCCCCTCTCTGGGGGAGTCCCTGACAGATGGTGTTCTTCTTGATTGGCTCCTGGGTCTCCTATATGCCTTTCCTCCCTTCCCTCTGATCCCTCTTTTCCTCAAGAAAGTAGCCAGGTTGAGAAGCAAAGTAATCCTCATTGCACCCTTCTAACCTTGACAAATTTGCTTTCCCTTCCTATGGCCTCATCTAGTTCACCATCCATGGATTCTGGACACAGTTCCAGACCTTCTGTCTCACCCTCAGGGACTGGTGCATCCTAGTCTTTAAAGCCTTAAACTAACTGCTTGGTTCCTCCAATTTCATTAGTCACCAAGCATAATGATATTCCATCCACCAGGAATCTGTACCTCAGTAAATGGAAGAAATTTTCATTCTGGACTTGCGATAATGGCCTTGACCCCTTTTCAGGCTCAGTAGAAAAAGTTTCAGAATATTTGGCCAGTCTTTTTGGTAAAGGAGCTTCCACTTCTGCTATTAAGGTCTTCTAGCTGTAATCTCTAACTTTCATAATGGCTTTGGAAATCTACTCTTAATTTCACAAAGAGTATGTAAGGTTTTCCTCAAGGGAACTATATGTTTAAAGCCTCCATTTAAAGATCCTCTACCACCATGGGACCTGACTTTTATCTTGCAATTACTGGTACTTACCCCCTTTGAACCAGCAGTGAATTGTGACAAAGTTCCACTCTTGGAAAATATGACTACTTATAGCTATAACCTCTGAAAGATGAGTCTCCAAATTGCAAGCATTATGTTCAAGGCACCCTTACTTAATTTTCCATAAGGACAGAATTACACTCAGGACCAATCCATCCTTTCTTCTGAAGTTTGTCTCAGAGTCCACCATTAATCAAGTCATAAACTTACTTGTCTTCTTTCCAAATTTTTCAACAAAGGCGAATATTGCTTACATCTGTTAGATGTTCACAAACAATTATGTTTCTGCCTCAAGAGAACTAAAGAATTCAGGAGATCAGAGCAATTATTTATCTCCTTTTCTGGTGCAACCTTAGGAAAATCTGTCTCTAAGGTTACCTTATCAAAATGGTTAAGAGATTGCATTACTTTCATTTATAACAGAAAGGATCTGAAGCTTCCAATGCTGGTGAAGGCACATTCCACCAGATGTATGGCTACTTCAGCTGTTCTCCATTCTAAAGCTTCCATAAGTGAAATATGGGCTACTCTGCATACCTTTATTACTCATTCCAAATTGGGTTTGGTCTCCAGGGGAAGAGCTGCCTTTAGTTCTATGGTTGTCAGGAATATCCTTCCATAGAGCCACTCAGGATCTAAAGTAGCTGGGGACTCTGTCCCATCAGTCAAGAATAGATGAAGATTGACAACATCAGATAATGAAGTTATGTCTTATCATAATGTTCCATCTGTGTTGTTGATCTTCATCTATTCTTGACAACCCACCCTCCTTCCCCCTCCTGTGGATTCCTGGCAGAGCGATCTTTTGTCCTGGTTTTTCTGTTAGGATACTCCTTGGACATAGCGTCTTCTTTTTGGATTAGTTTCCATCTATTGTTCTATAAGTCTGCAAACTCAATATGAAGTAATGTAGAGAGGGGCATTCTGGGAAGACTATTAGCTTGAGAGGCTTTTGGCTGGTGCAAGCTATATAACAGCTGGATCAGTTCCAAGGATCGGAACTGTAACCTATCAGTCAAGAATAGATGAAGATCGACAACATAGATGGAATGTTATGATAAGACATAACTTCTTTTTTAAAATGTGAGGACATTATTTCATTCTATCAAAAAGTTTAGGCTCTGCTCATTGGATGTTACAGTGCAAACATAGACAAAACATAGCCATATTTAAAAAATGCATACGTATTTTATATGGCTCCTCTACAAAAAGTAATAGCAAAAAGTTTGATTTAAATTGTTTGAATACAACTGCTTAGATGCTAGTTCCCTGAATATTAGCCAATCAGTTACAAATGGCAAATTTCAAGCCTTAAATGTTTGAAACTACTGGATGCATTTCAAGTTTTTTTTTGTTTGTTTTATTTTCTGAATATAGGCAGTATTTAAGCTTCTGGCATATTTTTCCTAATTTAAAGACAGTCATAACTCTGAGAAATCCTTAAACAAGTGGGTGCTTTCTCCAAAGTAGCATTGTGTCAGGAAGTTTGCATGGTATGATGGTAAGGTGGTAAAGCCATTCAATGCATCAGGATACCATTGGGCTTGCCCCATATCAGTTAATTTGCAAGTTTGTATTTATGGGACATTAATGCCATCAACAACAGGAGAAACTTTTTCTTGTCCCTGGTTCCACGTAGTTCTTGCATGGAATAAAGTTGAAAACAGACTATGGACTTTATGGAAAATGCCCCATTCAACATCAACACATTTGTGCTTAGTATGTCTTACAGACTGGCAGGTATGGACTGTTCTAGGATCACCATGCCCAGTTCAGGTACCTCCTACAGCTTGCAGATGAAATGGTCTGCCAGCAGTTGTAATAGCTCAAGAATGTAGTCCCTCAAGGCAATCAGGATGCTCGCTATGCATGTCAGCTTTACTGGTGTACTTCTATATGATGTGACAAGGTGGTAGTGGTGGGGGGGGCGGCTCTGAGGATGTGCTGGCATCTTCTCTAATCCTATGTAATACCTCTGACACCACAAAGGCTCTAGGGTTATATGCATTTTGGTAATCCACACTATACTGTAGTTCATAAACTGTGTCCATTTCACTTGTAGCCATCATATCATAACTCCTCTCTGTTTCTTGCTGGGTGCACTGCCAGTAAAGTTTTCTTCATGTTGCCCTGTCTTTGTATCATAGGAACCTATTGATTTTTAAATGCAACTTGTCCTTTTCAGATGGTGAGGTGCTATACACATGGCTGACTGTCCTGAGTTCCTCTTGTTCTTGGCTTCCTTGATATGAAAGGTTTCGTCTGATAATAGCTGCTTTGCACACATAGACATTTCATATTTTTTTTAGTCCACCATGTATATGCTGAGTTTTTTGGCCTATTTCTTTTGATTACCTCCCTTCAGTCACCGAGTCCCCTAGAATCTCCCATTATGCAGCACTGTCTCACCTGCTGCTCTGTTTTAGGCCCTAGTGGTAGTGCATGGACATTAAATGCTAGTGTGGAAGAAGTGTGCAATTTGTTCACACTGTGTGGGACACTGTGTGCTGATTATGTTGTTGCAAGGGCATACAGTTCCACTGCTCTTAGCCTTCTGCCAGTCACTTCCAAGTGTGTTGTTGCCAGTAGCCTTTGTTGATATTATGCTGCATTCCAAAACTTGCAGCTGTGCTGCCATGCATTTGCACAAATTACTATGTGGACATCTGTTGTTACATGTCCAGTTCCAATGTGAACTCCTCCGGTACCACTGAGATGTGCATTCATTTTTCTTTATTTGACTTTTCAAAGATCACACATCAACTGTGTGTGTATGTGTGTGTGTGTGTGTGTGTGTGTGTGTGTGTGTGTGTGTGTGTGTGTGTGTGATTGTGCATGTGTGTCTTTGTATGTCTGTCTGCCTGCCTGTCTGTGTGTGCATGTGAGTATTGCTAAGAAACTGATGGCTAGCATTAGAATTACGTAACACAGTATGGCCACTTTATAAAACAAGGGGCATGTCAGAAAATTATTGGCTCTGCAAGATGATTTCTTATGTTTGGTAACAGCTTTCCGGGTAGGTCTATAGAGAATACAGTCATGCAAAAACAGATGAGATTTCTTTCTCAGTACCTTGTTTTGTATACTTGATATACATTAAGGGATACCAATACCTAAAACTCCTAATAAGCGAGTGACTCGGATTATATTTAATGTTTGAATGCCTAGTTAGCTTTTAATTATCTACATTTTTACATTAATTATCAAGATTTTTGTTAAGCTAGTCTGGGAATAGAAATCTTGACCTTACTCTAAAATCAAGAGTTTTTTTTCAGAAATGAGCTGAATTAAACAAACTCAAAATAAATAAAGGGACTTGGTTAACGAATTAGCAAGGTCAAGAGAGAAGAAGTAAACTAAAATGAGTATCTGAATAATACATTAACTTTTTAGCAATGTTATACATAGGTGTGTGAAAATGTAATACATATATATATATATATATATATATATATATATATATATATATATATATATATATATATATATATATATATATATGCACTTTACTATCTTGAAATACTGAAATCTCGAATTATCTCGAGACGAAAATGCCGAAAGTGCAGTTGAATGAAACTGCACTCTAATTTGCAGGTGTGGTGGCACAGTATGTGGAATTTGCTGTGTTTGCGGTGTGCTGTGGGATATGGTTTGCCTGCCGTTGTGTGGATATATGTGGAGATTCAGGTAAGTGCTGTATTTTTAAGGGTTTTGGGTAGGGATTTGGGTGTATGTGAGTGTGTTGGGAAGTTGTAGGTGTAGGGTAAGGTAGGTAGGTCAGAGTGTGAGTGTGTAAGTGTCGAGAGTGGTGGTGTTTGTATGTATGTGGTGTATGTTTCTACAAGGGGAATGTAGAGTATGTAGTGGTGGGTTTAGTGTCTTTGTCTTTTTAGTGCGACCTTGGAGTTATTATATATAAGTAGCGGGGTGTGGGGGGTGCAGGGGGGCTTGCCCCCCTGCTTATATGTAGGGTATGTGTGTGTAATTGTGTTGTTGTGTTTGTCTGTGTTTTGTTGGTTTGTTGTAGTGTGGGGAGGAAGGTGTATGTATGTTTGTGTGTGTGGTGGAGGGTGTATTTAAAAGTCGTAATTTTGAATTTCATGCTTTTGGGGTTTCGATATTGTGAATGTTCGGCTTTTAGTCTCGAGATACTGAAATTCGAGATTTCAGTATTTCAAGATTATAATGCGAATGTATATATATATATATATATATATATATATATATATATATGTAAAATATGCTTCTATAACATTGATATAAAATTACATTTAAAATAAAACCAACTGATTGAGACACTGTGTTGGTTACCTTCCTTTAAATGTGTAAATGCCACCCAAAAGGTTACCTGAAATCCAAGAAGGTGAGCACAAAATTAAGTCAGCCCATTCTATACACTTTTGTCATAGTGAGTTCTATATTGTTGGTTAGCACAGTACTGAGATTAAGCACTTTCTGATGCCAGTAGTTCTTGAGTCACGACTCGATACAATGTTTATGTTCTGCTCTGCATAATGACAAATGACATTTGAGGGTATATATATATATATATATATATATATATATATATATATATATATACATGTTTAGGATTTACCTCCATTTGGTTGACTAACATGAATATCGATATTCTGAAGGTAGACCACTCTACGTAGAAAATGTAAATGTCAACTTTCTAGTACACATGCGCTGAGGCTGCTCTTGGGCACATGCAAATTTTACTTAAAAAAAAAAACCATAAACATCTGTGCACCCATGCCCCTCACTAATTATATATACTAACTCCTGAGATCACACAATTCCTGTGGTAAAGGAATATTACCCTACCTGCAGACTGTCGATCTCACACACCTGTAGATTATCTGTATAGTCGACCAAATGCAGTTGATTAAAAAGATATCTACCAAACCAACAGAAGCCATAGATATATATATATATATATATATATATATATATATATATATATATATATATATTTGTGTGTATATGTGTGTGTGTGTGTGTTATACACTTTTTCAAATTTAATATATATAAATGAATATATATATATATATATATATGAATATATATATATATATATATATAAATGTATACATTTCAATACTTGTTTTATTCAATAAGCCAATAGTTTGTCCAGCTATATTAAAACTGTCTCTGGTTTAACATAAGCCAGTTTAGATAGTTACAAGCTCTCCTCTGAAAATGCACTAAAGGCTATTATAAACATCATGCTTTAAATTGTAGTTGAATGGGAACATAAATATATGAAGGTTATGTACTGTATTTAAACCCAAAATGTTTGGTCTTATAAGTTTTCTAAGTTGTAGGATCAGCAAACTGTGTATTTATTCATAGGTTCATAGGTTCATAGGTGTGTACTAGGTTAATGGCCCTGGAGCCTTTACAAACCTAGCCCATAAAAGTGCCCAGGCATCGTGCCACCTGACTTTAGTTCCCAGTGCCTCTGTCAAGTAGAGCCACTGGAGTGATCCCCAGGGTGAACTTTCTATTTCCCATCCACTCATCAAGATTTCTCTTGAAGAGGGCCAGTTAAGTGCTCCACATGACATGTATGGGAAGTCTATTCCAGAGCATGGGCAGTCTCTGGGTTATGAACCTGTCCCTCCAGCATGTTCTGTTGATTGTGGTAATGAGGTTGAGGTCTCTGGAGCATGTGGGGCGGAAGGATTGGGATTTTTTAGATGTAGCATTTCTAACAGAGTTGGGTCAGACATGGCTTTGTAAGTGAAGCAGAGATCGCCTCTTAGTAGATGATATGAGACAGAGAATAGCTGGAGTTTTTTGAGTCTGTCCATGTAGTACATCTGTTTAAGGCCTAGGATCCTCTTTGTGAGATACTTTTGTGGCCTTTCCAGCTGTCGCTTGTGTCTAGTGAGGTACATGCCAAATGGGGCATTATACTCAATGACTGGCCTAATGAGGGAAGAGTAGGGAGCGATGATGACCTCTTTCTTCCTGGATGCATAATCCTTGGTAATGAGATGTGCCACATAAAAGGAGTTTCTGACCACAGTGGCAATGTGGTGGTCGAAGGAGAGGTTGCTGTCAACCTGTGTCCCCAGATCTTTTATAATGCCCTCAGTGTTTAGTGGACTCTGAAAAATTAATTTTAAGGTGCTAAAGCACTGTGCTGTTACTCTGATGCTTACTGTGATGGATTTGAAGTCTTCTTAAGACACTCAGTCTTGCTGGATGGATTCTGCTGAAATCAAAGTCTGGTTATAGTTGCATTCACAGTCTGTTGCATACAGAAACTTGCAGAATATACACTGATGAGAGAATATACTTTGCAGCACCTGTCTTTAAGAGCAGTAACCAATAACTTTTATAATAAACCACACGTACTTCTGTTACAGCTTCAGAAAATGTTCTACTTTACTTCTCATATAGTACAGATGATGTGAGAGATATAACATTTACCTCAGGACAAATGTGTCCCTACCAATACCCCTAACATAACTGGATTTAATACAGACTTTATATATTTTTTAGTTAAACACACACCCTCTTGGTTTGGGAAAGATACTGCCTTGATGACGCAAATGCTGACACATCTGTTCTTGTGCAAATGCTGATAAGTGGAGAAAAGCATATTTTTAAGGAAATGCCTTGTGGATAAACTTTCTTAGAAAAGCACATTTTTAAACTTTCTTTGAAAAGCATATTTTTCAAGAAAACGCCTTGTGGATAAACACATGGCCTGTTAAAGAAAGCAGATTAGGTTTTTTCTGATGTATCCTGTTTTTTTTTTTTACATTCTTGCCAAGTCTGTAAGAAGTCAGCTTTCTTGATGTGTGTGTAATACACTCATAAGCAAGTTCCTTATTTTTTTTAAGCCACAGTCATTTAGTATGGATGCTTATCACATATTGCTAAACTCTATTTCTACATTTAAGCAAGCTTTATCTTATTCCTTATTTAGGTTGCATATTTATAGCAAAGTTACTTTCAACCTTAGTATATTGTTGAGCACACTCTAACAATTTCCTCTTTTTTATTTTAAACCAGGGAAATAAATTCAGCATTATTTGAAAATACTTTTTCATTATGACAGTTAACAACAGTAACTTGACTAGCTTTTGCTAAGCAGATTTTAATGCATGTAAATAATATGCAACCAAGCACTACAATAACAATAAAAGAAATTAAAAATACAGTGATTTTTCCTGTCCATCCTGTAAATAGATTACTAAACCATTCACTCCAGTTATCATTCCAGTTTTTTCTAGTATGTTGAGACACTTGTGCAATCACTTTTTAATGTGTTTTTACAGATTCTGTTTTGTCTGGAATAAATGTACAACATTGTTCTCCTATTAAAGCACATGTACCCCCTTGGGATGCTAATATGTAATCTAATGCCATTCGATTTTGCAAAACCATAGATGTTATGTGATCCCATCTCGCCTACATTCTGACTGATGGGTTCGGAGCCGATCCCTCGGCTCCGACTCGGCACGCTTATGCTATAGAGCGAGGCCTCTAATTGGCTGAGCTATCTTTATCCCAGGATGCACCACCACTAATCCCCCAGATCTCGTTTGCCGCTTACAGAGCTTGGACGTGGTCTCAACATTGGCTGGGCTAAGTACTATATTAATAGTCTCTTTTCCTGTCAGTAGTTCTCTCTTTTCAACCCAAAAGCTGTTTTAATGGCTATTTTTTGTGTACGAGTGTGTCTCTTGCTGTTTTGTTAAATTTTGCTTTATTTTTCCTGTCAGAGAAAGTTCCGTTTCAGTTAGAGGGGCCTTCCCCTGTACTAACAACTTTAGTGGTTGTGTGTGGGTCAAGTACCCGTTTAAGTTAGAGGGTCTTAACCCTCATTGTTTTCTTCCCTTTCTTTCTGTATGTTTTAAAGAAAAAAAAAAAAAAGTTTCATTCAGTTTATAATATTCTGAGTACAGGCATACTTATTTGTACCTGTGTCCTAAAACTGTTTAAAGTTTACTGTTGTGTTCTGTTTTTTCTGCATAACAATGTCTAAGGAACATAAACCCTCCGGATTTAAAAAGTGCACGAGGTGTGGGTTTAAAATGTCCATAACGGACGACCACTCCTCGTGCGTCTATTGTCTTGGTGCCAAACATCTCCAGGAATCGTGCAGTGTATGCCATGCGTTTTCCTCCCGAGTCCTCCAGGAGAGGAAAAACAAATTAATCCTCAAAGGATTAATCAAGCCTTCTTTCGAGGAGGCTTTATCTTCCTCTCCGTCTCCTTCTAAGAAGAGGAAAGCGCCGGCTCCGACCAGTCAGTCGGAACTGACGGCTAAAAAAGGTAAGCAGACTTCTCCATCGGCTCCACGGACTTGGGCCGAGGTGAACGGTCTGCCTCGATGCTCCTACCTCGACCCCTCTGGTTTCGGAGCCGAGGTCTGGAGCATCGAGCGGGTCACCCTCATCGGCTCCACTGATATTGGAGCCGATAAGGGTCATCGGCTCAGACACTTCCCCTCGGGCGAAGTCCTTATCGGCGCCGAGGGAAATTTCATGAAGGTTTCCTCGGGCCGATAATTGTGGAGTCCTTCGAGCCGGTCCCGAGCCCTTCGGAGCCGATGGAGAAATTGGTTCGGGCCCGATCGGTATCCTCGAGATCTTCCAGGATGTCTGATTCGGACATCGACAGGGTACTCCTTCGGCTTTTCCAGTCTCCGGTGTTCCAAAGATGGTTTCGGCTCCAGCCCATTTGGCTTGGAGCCGATGGTCCACTCTAACAGTACTTCCTCCTCCAACAGCCCGGCACCATTGGAGCAGGTGTTGGTGGAACCAGTGGAGGTGTTAGGGTCAGGCCCGACCCTTGCTCCGACTCCGGCTCCTGGGTCGGAGTTCAGTGCACGGACTTCTTCCTTCGGCCCTGGGGAGGCTTGGGATTGATACCTTCGGTCCCAAGTCTCCCTCTTGGTGTGTCGGCGGCGGGAGTACCATCCACTGTCGTGGCCATGGAGGGGGGACCTTCCCAGGATATTGGTGGTCCCGCCTTCAGGGCTATGAGGAGTGCTCTAGCCAAATCTTCATTGGCTACCTCCACAGTTTCCCCAGCTCCTTCCCTACATTTGGAGACTGGGTCGTTGGCAGTTCCCCTGTCAGCAGACAGCGGAGCCCCGGGGCCTCAGGTTACCCCCGCTGGGGTTTCTCCCCCTCCTGGAGGTCCTTCTGAAGCCTCTTCGGAAGAACCTCCCAGGAAGAAAACGTGCAAGAGGAAGCACGTTGACTCCCCTGACGAGTCTTTGACATCTGACACCGATCTCGATGATGCGGAGGGGTCCCCCAAGTCGTCCTCGGATGATGTCTCCTTTGCAGACATCCTAGAAGCCCTAAAACAACGAGGTGGCTGGTAGTCCAAACCTCCCTCTGCTGATGAATCGGTGTTCCTGAAGGCCTTCGGGGCTCAGCCCTCCGCCTCCTGGGTGTCTCCGCCCTTCGACGAGCTCTTGGATTTGATCTGTCAAAGGGCGTGGGAACACCCGGACTCTGTGGAACCGGTGCCCGCTCGTCCAAACAAATTTCTTTCAGCACCCCCAGATAGAGAGTTCCTCACGTAAGATGTGGCTGTGGATGCTATGGTGGTGGCATCTGCTACACAGCAGGATGTAGCAGAGGCTTCTACGTCTGTCCATCCTCCTAATAAGGAGTCTAGGAGCATGGATCGGTACGGCAAGCGCACCCTAAGTTCAGCAGCCTTTACCTTGAGGTCTCTGAACTACCTAATGCACTTTACGAGATTCCAGAGGGATCTGATTAAGGAGCTGTCAGATACCCTCTTAGGTAACCTGCCTGAGGAGCTGGCCCAGACGGTTGGATCTCAGCTGGCTACAATGTCATCCATTTCGAACTCGTCCATGAGGCTCATCTCGTGGCGGCCGAAGGCGAGTAGAGCGGGTACAGGCATTGCTCTATGGAGACAAGCCTGGCTCCGCCTGTGTCATTTCGGAGGCCTTCAAGTCTTCATTCGCTCCTCCTTTGATGGGTCCTCCTGTTTGGGCCCAAGGTGAAAGACACACTTACCGCTGTGAACAGGAGGGTAAGACTCTGACTGCCGTAGGGCACGATTTTCCACTCCCTTCGGCCTTATCCCAAGGCTAAAGAGGAGGGAAGATGTGGTTCGGAGATCGCAGAAGTCTTACCCCTCTCAGCAGGAAGGTTCCCCCTCCAGAGGCAGAGGAGGGGGAAATTCATCAGGAAGACGCCGTCCCAGAGGCGACAGAGGCCCCCGCAACACTGGAGACCGTGAGTCCTTTTGTGGCTCTTCAACCTTTCATAGTCCCTGAGGGATTGCCCGGCTGTGCTGCTCCGGAGCCAGTCGGGGGTCGCTTTTCAAAGCACCTAAAGGCCTGGGAAGGGATCACCCAGGACCGATGGGTGCTTCGAATTATCGCCGGAGGTTACTCCATCTCATTCTGTTGTCCCCCCCCTCAGTCCAAAAGAATCCCGGACCCGCCACCCAGTCAACGGGATACCGCAGCCATAGAAATTTCAAAACTGCTGCAAAAAGGAGCCATCCAACCGGTCCCCGCAGACCAGATCGGATTAGGGACTTACTCAAGATTCTTTTTGGTGCCAAAAAAGACCGGGGACTTGAGGCCCATTTTGGACCTAAGCCACCTAAACCGTTCAGTCAAGAAGTCCAAGTTCCAAATGGTCACTTTACAAACCATTCTTCCATTGTTGGAGAAAGGTGTTTGGATGTGCTCCATAGACCTCAAGGACGCATATTACCATATCAAAATACATCAAACATCCAGGAGACACTTGCGCTTCAGCCTAGGAGGCAGTCATTTTCAGTTCCGTGTGCTGCCCTTTGGTCTCACCACAGCCCCCAGGGTGTTCACCAAATGCTTGGCATTAGTGACTGCTCACTTGAGGAGTCTAGGATTCCAGGTGTTTCCGTACCTAGACGACTGGCTTCTAACTGCCACCTCCAAGCATCTACTTCTACGGAGCCTGCAAGCCACAACATCACTGGGCAATTCCCTCGGAATCACCTTCAATTGGCCAATGTCTGTGTTACGGCCATCTCAAAGAATAAGATTCATAGGGGCAGAGATAGATTCAAACCAGATGCGGGTCTATCTACCTGCAGACAGAATTCAGATCATACAAAATCAGGTTTGAGCCTTACTCCCCAGGTCCAAAGCCCCAGCCAGAATGGTCATGCAGCTATTGGGATCGATGTCTGCCACAGTTCTGCTAGTTCCCTTGGCAAGGTTACACATGAGAATCCTCCAGTGGCTTCTTTCAACTCAGTGGTCCTTTCAGGAACTCCCTCTCAATCATCTAATATGGATCACAGAATCTTGCAGACGGGACCTTCGCTGGTGGCTAGTGTCCTCCAATTTGGATCAGGGACGACCCTTTGTTCTTCCTCCTCCGGCGGCCACTTTGACCACGGACACCTCCCAGACGGGGGGGGGGGGGCATTCCCTGGGCAGGTCAGTCCAGGGCAAATGGCATCCGGAAGAGACCTCTCTCCACATCAACATCCTATTACCTCCCTCAGGGCATAATTGCTGTTCACTCAGACAACATGTCAGTTGTCTGGTACCTGAACAAACAGGGAGGGACCAGATCCTATCCTCTTTGCAGGGAAGTGATGAGGGTCTGGGAATGGGCAGTCTCGACCAAACGCTTCCTAGTGGCTACTCACATACCGGGCAAATCCAATGTCATAGCCGACAGGTTGAGCAGAACCATCCTCTCTCCTCACGAATGGTCTCTGAACATGACTATTACAAGACAGATTTTCAGTGAATGGGGAGTTCCGTGCTGCGACCTCTTCGCGACTCCTCTGAATGCGAAGTGCAAAGATTTTTTCTCCCTAACCCCGGCTCCGGGGAAGAGCCCTATGGACGCATTAGTCCATCCTTGGCCCACTGGCCTGCTTTATGCCTTCCCTCCAGTTCCTCTCCTTCCCAGGGTAATTCAGAAGGCGTCTCTGTTAGGGAGCAAGATGATCTTAATTGCTCCTTACTGGCCTCGTCAAGTCTGGTTTCCCTATCTTCAGAAACATGCTCTGGAAGGTCCATGGTTCCTGGACCAGGTCCCAGACCTACTGATTCATCAGTCGGGACTACTACACCAGTCCCTACACACATTAAAATTGACGGCCTGGCTCCTCCTCTTCCGACCATAGTCAGGAGACATGCACTAGACCCAGATGTAGTGCACATATTGTCTTCAGCCCACAAGTCTACTACGAAGAAACTGTATTCTAGCAAATGGAAAAGGTTTGCTATCTGGGCTCAACTCCGGGGCCTGGACCCCATTTCTACTCCCGTGGCAGAAGTTCTCAAGTTCCTGACCTCTCTTTTCAACCAAGGCTCTTCTGTCTCTACCATCAAAGTACAATTGGCAGCGATTTCTAATTTTCATGAATCCATAGACCCACCCTTAATGAGCAACAGGTTGTGTAAGACCTTCTTGAAAGGTGCTGCTCTATTAAGAGCTCGGGTTTCTCATCCTGCACCTCCATGGGATCTCGATATAGTATTACGTGCCTTGACTTCTTCCCCCTTTGAACCGGCAGCTACCTGTGATTTAAAGTTTCTATCATGGAAGACAGCCTTTCTAGTGGCAATTACTTCAGCCAGAAGGGTTTCAGAACTTCAAGCTTTGTCAGTGAAACCCCTGTACTTGGTTTTTCATACAGACAGGGTTTCCCTCAGACCAAATCCTTCTTTTGTTCCTAAAGTCTGTTCTACTTTATGCTTGCAACAGTCATTAGAGCTCCCAGTTTTTTCCCCAAAATACTCCAATAAAGCAGAATTTATTTTCCACACACTAGATGTCCACAGGCAGTTACGTTTTTATTTGGATAGGACCAAACAATCAAGGAAGACAGATCAGTTGTTTGTGTCCTTTGCAGAAAATAAATTGGGCAACGCGGTCACAAAGGTCACTATTGCCAAATGGATCAGGGACTGTATTACTCAAGCTTATATTTATTCTAACAAAGAGCTTTCCACCTCTGTCAAGGCTCATTCTACAAGGGCTATGGCTACTTCAGTAGCATTTCATTCTAAGCTTGCTATTGGTGACATTTGTGCTGCATCTACATGGTCTTCCCCGCACACCTTCATTTCTCACTACAAATTAGATGTGGCATCTAGAGGACGAGCTTCATTTGGTTCCACAGTGCTCAGGAGTGTTTTCCAATGAGCCACCTGGGATTTAGGTGCTAGGGACACTGTCCCATCAGTCAGAATGTAGGCGAGATAGGATCACATAACATCTTTTAGTTATGTACTCACCATAACTTCAGATGTTTGGGATCCATCTACCATTCCTAATAACCCACCCTCCTTCCCCCTTCTTGGAGATCAGAGGATATCAGAAGGTCCGAATCCTGTTGTTTCATCTTGAAACATCTAACAATGTTATATAAACAAGCTGTGCATGTGTGCATGAATGCGGACAAACAAGATCTGGGGGATTAGTGGTGGTGCATCCTGGGATAAAGATAGCTCAGCCAATTAGAGGCCTCGCTCTATAGCATAAGCGTGCCGAGTCGGAGCCGAGGGATCGGCTCCGAACCCATCAGTCAGAATGTAGGCTAGATGGATCCCAAACATCTGAAGTTATGGTGAGTACATAACTAAAAGTTCGTATAGCTGTCATTTCGACAGTAATGTCAAGGACTGCATTGAAAGTGGCATGTGCCAATGCCTCAACTAGTTTAGATAGTTTTCTTAGCTCCCAAATGGCTTTTGCAGCCCCGTACCAAGGGAAAATACCTGCTCCAGAGATTACATCATCTCCTAAATCCATATCTTTTAATTTAATATAATCAAGATTTTGATGATATATACGTAATGTATCTAAGGTGTCTACTGGATTTTCTGGACTTTCAATCACAGGTAATATATCCCTTTCCTTTTTTGCATTTCTAATACTTCCCTTTGGTAACTCTTTTACATGATACATTGCTGGTACCACTAATCCTATATAACAGGTGCCATCCCATCCCTTTGGTAGCCATTTACAAGCATATTTACCACGGATGTAATATAACCCATCTGATAGAGCAACACTGCTATTCACCAGACTACCATTTACTTGCCCCATAGTAGGAGTCTTATCATGTACAACTGTAAAGTTTTTATCTGTTTTACTTCACCAACATGTAATATTGGTTTTACACTCATTTTTATCATTTTGTGAAAAATGAAATACTGCTGTGTCACTTAATATTAACTGACCCTTAACTGGTATTAAAATAGGAAAACCATGAGAAAATACTCCATGTACTGGCGTGTGGTTGTGAAAATTTATCATTCCAATTGTTTGAATACAATTGCTATTACCCACTGGAACAGTTCCATTTTGTCGAAAATGTGATTCCCTACACTATAGCAGATAACTGTACTCTTGCTTTACGTAATTGTGCATTTATGATTTGATCTCCTGTTTCATTTATTCATACCCTCCAACTACTAAGAGAATTTAGTGGTATAGGTATTAGAGTCATTACCACTGTTATTTTTGGTATTAAACTACATACACAACAATTAGAAACATTCATGCTTTTTGCATACCAACATTGTCTTGCCAAAAAAGTGTTAAAAGATGGTGACCAATCTTGTTCATTTTTCCACATTTCTTTACTCTCTCTCTTATGTAACTTTACAGTTTGATCAACAGGTTGTAAGTATAATTTAATACTAAGCAATACAATAATAGTTAGTATGATAGCTATTATCAATTTAAAAAACATCCTTTAAATAGAAATTCCATTGCTGAATCATTTTGCCTTTGGTCATCCGAAACTGGATTTCCAAAAGGATGCACTTTAAACCACGTCAATTTCATTATGGTTTCTCTGATGGAAACCTACAAGCAAATACATTTAATCAGATTTACATTACTCACTATTTTTGATCATTCTTAGTTGAGCTTTATGTACCAACATTGTTCTGTTTTTCTTTTTTCCTTTGATTTTGTACACTAATGGTCCAGTTTGTTCCACTACTTCAAAAAGGCCTTGCCAATTGCTAGCCCATGGTCCTTCTGTTTGGAATGTTTTTGCAAATACTTTGGTTCCACAGGGAAGGTTTTTCTTCAGCTGGTAATATTGGAACCTTTTTCCATAGTTGGAACACTTGTTCCCTTGCATTATAGTCACATATACTAGTAAGTTGTTTTAGCCATTCCTGATGTTTGCTGATTTCTAGCATGGGCCTACCATTAAGTAAATCTGGGTCAAATGGTAATTGTATAGGCATTTTATGGCCTGTCATTATTTCATACAGGGAAATACCTGTTTTGCTGTTTGGTGTTGCTCGAATACCCATTAAAATACCAGGCAAATGATGTACCCGTGTATTGCCCTTTTCCAAGCATGCTCTGACAGCTTTCAAGGATTTACTTCATCCTGGACAACTACTGATAAAGACGGACAATACTACAGTCATGTGGTACATAAACAAGCAGGGAGGCACACATTCCTATCCACTCTGCAGACTAGCCATGACTTTGTGGGACACAGCATTGACTTATCAAGTTCACCTGCAAGCACAATTCCTGCCAGGAAAAATAAATACTCTGGCAGATGAACTAAGCAGAAACCTCATGGATCCCCACGAGTGGAAACTGGATTCACAAGTCTTCAGCATGATAACAAGGAAATAGGGATGCCCAGACATAGATCTATTTGCCTCCCCTCACAACTGCCAACTACGGAGATTCTGCACAAGGACTTATCACAAGCAAGCAAGGAAAGTGGATTCCCTATCCTTCAGCTGTAAAAACCTAACAGTATATGCCTTTCCTCCACTGCCTCTCCTCCCCAAGGTACTCCTAAAGGTCAGACAAGAGAAGCCAAAAATGATACTGATTGCCCCAGACTGGCCACTCCAGCACTGGTACCCAATCCTAAAGAACTTGTCTCAAGGTCCAGCCTGGACATTGCCTCAAACTTCTCACTTACTGACCCAACAAAACAATCAGATCCTGCACAGCCAACTCAGGACCTTAAATCTGGCAGCATGGCGGATAATGTAGCCTGTCATAACACTCTTCTTTCCAAAGCGGTAATGGATGATGTTAAGTTGTCTATCTCGCCTTCATTCTTGCTGGATGGGTTCGGAGCTGATCCTCGGCTCGGACTCGGCCATCTTCAAAAGCTCAAGAGCTGCTTACTGGCTCAAGGCCCCCTATATCCCATGATGCCTGGCGCTAGATACCCAGATCTCGTTTGCCGCTTCTGCTGCGAGGTTGTTGTACTGGCTCAGGTCGTATAACTTTATTATTATTCCATTTTTCTTGTCACAAAACTGTTAGTTTTTAGTGTAGAATTAGTCATTAGATAAAACTGTTGTATTGTAGTTAGTTTTCTCCAAATCCTGATTACTTCTCCTCAAGAAACTCGTTTAAGTTAGAGAGCTCCCCCCCCCCCTCTTTTCTCCCCTTCCTTACCTCAGAAAGGTTTTTCCGTTTTAGAGGATAACCTTTTCTCTCTATCTCGTTTAAAAAAATAAATAAATATATATATATATATATATATATATATATATATATATATATATATATATATATATATATATATATATATATATACATATATATAATATATATATATATATATATATATGTATATATATATATTTTTTTTTTCCTTAGTATTACTGTTAGTGTTTAGTGATAGTCATCTGTGGTTTTGTAGTATGCTTGTAGTTTTTGGTTGTGGTAGCTGTTAGTACTTTAACTTTTCTGTGTGTGTTTCTTGTCCTTGGTTTTCCTCCAGGATGTCCAAGGATCCTAAGCCATCCGGATTCAAGAAATGTGACTCATGCTGTCAGAAGATGTCTCTGACAGATGGTCACACTTCTTGTGTTTATTGTCTGGGCACCATGCACCTGCAGGACTCTTGCTCGATTTGCCATGCTTTCAGTCCAAGAGTCCTGCAGGAGCACAAAAACAAATTGATCCTGAGGGGTTTGCTTAAGCCCCAAGATTCACCGGCAAAGGCTTAGCCCGTGAAATCTTCCAGGCCACCTAAACCTTTGGCCCCCAGTTCGGAGCTGTCATTGGGTGAAGACATACCATCCATCTCGGCTCCGGCTGGAACCGATGTTCCTCCCTCCCAGTCGGCTCCGACACGTTCTTCGGAGCTGTCTGAGAGCCGAAAAAGATCCAGGTCTCCTTCTCTGGAGTTGATACGTTCGGCTCCGAAATCGCCTCTGCTCCAGTCGGAGCGTAGTCATCGCTCATCCCACTCTTCTCGGTCCTCAAGACTTTCGGACCATGACTTGGAAAGAGTAGTCAATAGGCTGCTAAAATCGCAGGCCCTAGCCAAAATGTTGTCCAGCCCCCCTCATCAGGTGTCAGCTCCGTCCACGTCTGTAGATATTCTTCCTCCAACTCATCCTATGAGCTCAGAGCCGGAGTTCGTTGGGGTATGAGTCGTGGAACCGTCGGCTCCGATACGTTCTCCTTCGGTTCCTTCGTTGGCTCCGATCCCTTCCATGGTACCGTCACGGGGGGGGATCTGGGCGCCGAGACTCCCTCGTCTGCTCCGAGGGGGCAAGTGGCATTGGACCCTTGTCTGACCACGCTCTCCCCCTCGGGGCTTTGGCTCAGGTGAGCTCGGCTCCCACATCTGCCTCGGAGCTGTCCCCCTCAGTGCGGAGAGGGGTTCTGGTTTCTTCAGAACCGGAGCCCTCACTGCATCCAGACAGGGACGCCTTCAAGGTGATGAGTGTACTGGCCCCCGAGTCAGTCCCATGATCGACCCCATCAGCTCCTCCCCTAGGGTGCCTGCGTCAGCCTCTGCCCCTCTTCCAGACCCCAAGCGTGGGGATCCAACACTCCAGGACACCCCTTTGGGTATATCCTCTTCTTCCGAGGCCTCCTCTGATCATTCAAAGGAGCCACCTCGCAAGAGGAAATGCAACAGGAAGCATGTTGACTCCCCCGAGTCTGTAACATCAGATACTGACTTAGAGGAGTTGGAAGGGTCCTCAAGATCCCCCTCTGAAGATGTCTCCTTCTCAGACATCCTTGAGATGCTTAGGCAGAGGGGGAACTGGACTGCCCTAAGCCCTTCCGAGGATGAGTCGGTATTCCTGGACGCGTTTGGATCCCGACCTTCCATGTCCTGGGTGTCTCCGCCTTTCGACCCACTGATGTCTGTGGTGGCTCGGAAGGTGTGGTCAGCTCCAGACACAGTGGAACCGACCCCTAGAAGACCTGCCAAATTCATTACTGCACCACAGGACAAACAGTTCTTGACCAAAGGTGTCCCCATTGATGCCATGGTGGTAGTGGCGGCCACAAAGAAGGAGTTGGCAGAAACTTCTTCATCTGTCCATCCCCCTAACAAGGAGTCCAGGATGATGGACAGATATGGGAAGCGGATGTTCTCTTCAGCGACCTTTTCCATGAGGTCCCTGAATTACCTGTGCCACTTTACCCATCTTCCGAGGGATCTCCTGAAAGAGCTTGGAGATACCCTCTAAGATCCATCAGCTGAGAGGGCCCAAGCTAAGGCAGCCTCCCAGCTGGTGACTCTTAATGCAATGGTAAACTCCTCCATGAAGCTCATTTCGTATGCAGCCAATGGTGCGAGTAGAGCAGCAGGCACAGGCTTTGCCCTAAGGAGGCACGCTTGGATGCGGCTATGTAACTTTGTGGAACCTTTCAGAGCGTCTTTCACCAACACCCCTTTTGATGGTTCCTCTCTCTTTGGATCACAGGTGAAGGATACTCTTACCAGGTGTGAGCAGGAAGGCAAGACTCTCTCTGCCGTAGGAGTCCATTTTTCCACTCCTTCCAGACCATATCCCAAGGGTCAGAAGAGTGGAAAGATGTGGTTCCGGAAATCCCAGGGAGCCTTGCTGGATACACGTGGTGAGTTCCCATCCAGGGGCAGAGGAGGGAACAATAATAGACGCCGCCCTCATGGCAGAGGTGGTCCGCAAAATCAGGGCAGCAGAGAATCCTTCTCTGAGAAGCCCTTCCAGCATCCCTGAAGGGTTGCCCGACTGCCCACCTGTGGAGGTAGTCGGGGGAAGATTATCGCTGTACCCAAGAGCCTGGCAAGACATAACACAAGACAAATGGGTATAGTCCGTTATATCCGGAGGCTACTGCATTCCCTTTGTTCGCACCCCCTTAAGGTCAAACAAGTCCCTTCCAGATGTTCCTCCCAATCTAAGGGACCAAGCAGTTCAAGAAGTCTCAAAACTGCTAAGAAAAAGGGCCATCCAGCAAGTCCCAGCAGACCAACAAGGATCCGGAATTTACTCAAGGTTCTTTTTGGTACCAAAAAAGACAGAGGACTGGAGACCCATTCTGGATCTCAGCAGACTGAACAGGTCTGTACAAAGAATGAAGTTCTGGATGGTCATGCTACAGTCCATTTTGCCCTTCCTGGGTCAGGACAATTGGATGTGCTCTATAGATCTTCAGGATGCATACTACCACATAAAAATGGACAGACGCTCCAGAAGATTCCTTTGCTTCCGGCTGGGAGCCAGCCATTATCAGTTCAGAGCTCTGCCCTTTGGTCTCACCACAGCCCCCAGGGTGTTCACCAGATGTATGGCAGTAGTTACCGCTCACCTGAGACGGCAAGGATTCCTGGTGATGTCCTTCAAGGATGCATCTGCAGTCATAACATATGGGTTGTCCTGCCTCAGGCAGCCCTTCGGTCGGCTGGATTCCAAAGTCTGGGTCTGGCCTCGGCTGATGTCGCACTTCACCCGATGTCATAGCTCCTGGGGTATAAAGGCATCAGCCGACGCCATTTTCCTCAGTCTCTATCGCCAGGCATCACCTTCTGCGAGCCAGAGACTGCACTATCGACACTTGCTCCAGGCTAGGTATCACAATAAATTTTGAAAAGTCTGCATTGTCGCCCTGTCAATCTATCACTTTTATAGGCACAAATTTAAATACCAAAGACATGTCAGCGAGCCTCTCACCAGACAGGGTATTAGTGATTTGCCAGCATGTGAAGATTTTACTAGCATGCAAAAGAATTCAAGCCAGGTTTGTCCTTCAGACTCTGGGTCTCATGGCAGCAGCGATCATACTTGTCCCTCTAGCTCACTTTCACATGAGGATTCTCCAGTGGCTTCTTTTCACCCAAAGGTCCTTCCAGCAGCTTCCCATGTCTTACATGATTATGATCACACAAGCATGCAAGAAGCACCTTGCATGGTGGATGGTCTCCACATCAGTGCCCCAGGGCAGACCATTTGTACTCCCCCCTCCAGTTGCTACGGTGACCACGGACACCTCCCTGATCGGGTGGGGGGGCATTATCAGGGCAGAACAGTCCAAGGCACCTGACAACCTCACGAGTATCATCTGCACATAAATGTCTTGGAGATGAGGGCTGTGCTCTTAGCGTTGCAGGCTCTTCAGGACTCTCTTCCTACCGGGACCATTGCAATTCAAACGGACAATATGTCTGTAGTGTGGTACATCAACAAGCAGGGTGGAACCAGGTCCTACCCCCTATGTTGAGAAGCACTCAGACTCTGGCAGTAGGCGATCTCTTCCCAATGGTTTCTGACTGCAACGCACATCCCTGGGAAGTCCAATGTCATAGCAGACAGGCTGAGCAGAGCAATTCTCATGCCTCACAAGTGGTCTCCGAACCAGGTAGTTGTGGACCAAATCTTCCGCAAATGGGGCCAACCTTGCTGTGACCTTTTTGCAACTCCCTTCAACAGCAAGTGCAGCAATTTCTTCTCTCTCCTTCCACTTCCCGGGCATTCCCCCAGAGACACTCTAGTCCACGATTGGCCTCAGGGACTTCTTTATGCATTCCCTCCTTTTCCCCTAATCCCAAAGCTAATTCAGAAAGCTACTGTATTGGACTGCAAAATGATCCTCATTGCTCATTACTGGCCTCGACAAATATGGTTCCCATTCCTGCATCGCCATCTTTTCGAGCAGCCTTGGACTCTGGACCTAGTTCCAGACCTCCTGATTCATCAATCGGGTGGGCTGCACCAATCCCTATGCTCTCTCCAGCTCATGGCTTGGTTGCTCCACTTCCAACTTTAGCCAGGCTTCCCCCTCTGTGCGCAAAATAATTTTGTCATCCCACAAGACTACGACTAGAAAAACTTACGCTAGGAAGTGGAAACATTTTTCTTCCTGGGCAGAGGCTAAAAGTACAGACCCCTTTTCAGCCCCTGTACACCACATTTTGGAATTTCTTGCGGAACTCTTCCATACTGGGTCCGCTTCCGCTACAATTAGAGTTCAGTTAGCTGCAATTTCAAATTTTCACATTGGCCTATTGGAAAACAATATCATGTCTCATAAGCTATGTAAAGCCTTTCTCAAAGGAACCACTCTGGTCAGGCCCCCAGTGAGAGATCCTCCACCACCGTGGGATCTAAATTTGATTTTAGCTTCTCTAATTTTGCCCCCTTTTGAACCTGCAGCTTCTTGTTCCTTGAAGTTCTTATCTTGGAAAACCCTTTTTCTGGTAGCTATTACTTCAGCCAGAAGAGTTTCGGAACCCCAGGCTCTTTCTATCCGTCCCCCATACCTCGTGTTCCACAATGTCAGGGTTGCTCTTAGGACTAATCCTTCCTTCCTTCCTAAGGTCTCTTCAGAGAGTAACTTGAATCAGTCAATAGACCTTCCTGTGTTTTTTCCTAACCACTCCAACAGGGCAGAATATAAGTTGCATCAGTTAGATGTTCACAGGTAGCTACGCTTTTATTTGCATAGAACTAAGGACATTAGAAAATCGGTAAACAAGGTCTTCCAGTCTCCAAAGTAACCTTATCCAGGTGGTTGACTTCTATCATTACATTCATATATCAACTGAGGAATAAAGAATTGCCAGTTAAACCAAAAGGTCACTCCACCAGAGCTTTAGCCACTTGGTGGCCTTTCAGGCTAGGTTGCCCATGGAATCTATTTGTGCTGCGGCTACGTGGGCCAACCCACATACTTTCATTTCGCATTACAAGTTGGATTTGGTTTCCAGGAGCAGAGCTGATTTTGGTTCCACTGTTCTGAAGAGTTTTTTCCGATGAGCCACCCAGGACTTTAGGTGCTAGGGACGCTTGTCCCAAACAGCAAGAATGAAGGCGAGATAGACAATTTAACATAAAGAAGTTATGTACCTACCATAACGTTCCATGTTAGTTGTCTTCTTCTCGCCTTTTTTCTTGTGTCCCACCCTCCATCCTCCTATCCTAGTGGGCCGAGAAGAGTTCCTCTTGATTTTTCACTGGCTGAGTCTTCTCTGGTTATTCCTTTCTGACTAGTAGTCTCTCCAGTAGGATTTATGCATTCTAGGATAGGATTCATTTATTGTTATGTCTGCAGTTAGACTTACCAAATGAGATCTGGGTATCTAGCACCAGGCATCATGGGATATAGGGGGCCTCGAGCCAGTAAGCAGCTCTCGAGCTTTTGAAGATGGCCGAGTCGGAGCCGAGGATCGGATCCGAACCCAACCAGCAAGAAAGAAGGCGAGAAGAAGACAACTAACATGGAACGTTATGGTAGGTACATAACTTCTTTTTATCTTGGAGGCCAGGAGGCCCAGTACCAGAAAATCTTATGCAGAAAAATGGAAGAGATTCTGTGCTTGGAACCAGGAACAAGGAACTGATACGTCTGTACCAAATATTCCTCAGATTTTACAATAATTAACTGAGATGCTGGACAAAGGCCTATCCTTTTTATCAATTAAGATTCATGCCTCTGCCATTTTAGCCCATTACAATACGGAACCACCTTTATTTTCTTATCCTTTAATAAGGCAGTACCTCAGAGGGGCCAGAAACATAAGACCTCCAAGGAGAGCACGAATTCCTGCATGGGACCTCAGTTATGTCTTGGAAAAACTTACACTGCCTCCTTTTGAGCCAGCTTCCACAGCTGATATAAATTTCTTATCCTGGAAAACAGCTCTGCTCCTAGCAATAACCTCTGCAAGATGAGTCTCAGAGTTACAGGCACTCATGGCTGTGGAACCTTTTATCATTTTCCATCCAGACAGGGTTTCCCTGAGGACGAACCCTACATTTATGCCTATAGTGGTGTCCAGTGTGGCCCTCAACCAAACCATTCACTTGCCTACCTTTTATCCAAACCCACAGAACAAGGGTGAGAGACTTCTGCATTCTTTGGACATACACAGACGGCTATGCTTTTACTTGGACAGAACTAAAGCCTTCAGAAAGACTGAGCAACTTTTAGTGGAATATGCTGCAGGATCACAAGGAAAGGCTATCTCAAAACAGACTATTTCAAAATGCATTGCATTCATTTCTGCTACTCACAGCATGGCAAATTAGTGCCTAAGGGCATTAGGCCACACTCTACCAGAGCAGCAGCCACTTCAGCAGCCTTCCTCAGAGGAGTACCAACCAAAGACATCTTAGAGGCTGCAACTTGGAGTTCAGTGCACACTTTTACAAAGCACTACCACTTACCTCTCTACTCTAAATCCAGAGCAGGCTTTGCCACTGCAGTTCTGCAGGGGCTCATAGCCTCTCCTAATCCTATTTAGCCCAGCCACCCATCCCCAGCTTTGGGATTCAACCCAACAGTAATGACTGCAACACGATGAACATAGCACAGTTGTGTACCTACCATAAATGTAGATGTTCGAGTGTATTCACTGTTGCAGTCCAGGTTACCCTCCCACCATCTCCCTTTCATTTGCTGGGTCTTATCTGTACTTCTCTATTCTATACTACCTATGTGGTGTATTTGCTTGTAGATGAAGGAAATGTTTATTTTAGTGCATGCATGTTTATTGGCATAAACTATTTAGCCTACCCTTTTGGGGGCACCTGACATCTGGGCCAAGAAAAACTGAAGAAAATGGCGTCGGCTGCATCTTTTATACCCCTGGCGCACTGACATCAGGGAAGAGGCGACAGCAACTGACACCGGACCTAGACTTTGGAATTCAGGCCGACTGCTGGTAGCCTGCCAGCAGGATAACCCAACAGTAATGACTGCAACAGTGAATACACACGAACATCTACATTTATGGTAGGTACACAACTGTACTATACCTGTAACCTCCCTTTGTTGTTGGTAATGGACCTGCATAATCTATTTGAACTGCATACCATGGTCCATCCGCTGGCTGTACGTGATGTAACTGAGGCTTTTTGCTTTTAGCATTCACCTGCAGACAGATTAAACATTCTTCTACAATCAGCTTGCAGATCTTTTTTAAATTTGGGTTCCAGTACTTTTCTTTTACAACTGCCCATAACTTATCAGTTCCTATATGACCCAATATTTGGTGATTTAACTTGACCAATTGGCGTACTAACTGAAATGGCACATATGGCAACTGTAACCCTTTGGAAGTGGTGTATGCATAGTACTCCTTTGGTGGTATATCTGCCTGGCTGGCTCGCCATTGAAGAATTAATTTTAAGGTGCTAAAGCACTGTACTGTTACTCTGATGCTTACTGTGATGGATTTGAAGTCTTCTTAAGACACTCAGTCTTGCTGGCTGGATTCTGCTAAAATCAAAGTCTGGTTATAGTTGCATTCACAGTCTGTTGCATACAGAAACTTACAGAATATACACCGATGAGAGGAATATGCTTTGCAGCAACTGTCTTTAAGAGCAGTAACCAATAACTTTGATAATAAACCACACATACTTCTGTTACAGCTTCAGAAAATGTTCTACTTTACTTCTCATATAGTACAGATGATGTGAGAGATACAACATTTACCTCAGGACAAATGTGTCCCTACCAATACCCCTAACATAACTGGATTTAATATAGACTTTATATATATTTTTTAGTTAAACACACACCCTCTTGGTTTTGGAAAGATACTGCCATGATAACGCAAATGCTGACACATCTGTTCTTGTGCAAATGCTGATAAGTGGAGAAAAGCATATTTTTAAGGAAACGCCTTGTGGATAAACTTTCTTAGAAAAGCATATTTTTAAACTTTCTTAGAAAAGCGTATTTTTCAAGAAAACGTCTTATGGATAAACACATGTCCTGTTAAAGAAAGCAGTTTAGGTTTTTTCTGATATATCCTGTTTTTTTTTACATTCTTGCCAAGTCTATAAGAAGTCAGCTTTCTTGATGTGTGTGTAATACACTCATAAACAAGTTCCTTTTTTTTTTAAGCATGGATGCTAATCACATATTGCTAAACTCTATATTTCTACATTTAAGCAAGCTTTATCTTATTCCTTATTTAGGTTGCATATTTATAGCAAAGTTACTTTCAACCTTAGTATATTGTTGAGCACACTCTAACAGACTCCATCAATGTAGTAATTAGTGGGAACTGAGTTTTTCCCAAAGGGGATGATGACATATTTTTTGACATTAAGCTTAAGGCCATGGTTTTGACACCAGTCATTGGTCGCAGTGAGGCCTTTCTGTAGGATGTCTACATCACTTAGGAAGTTAATAATGGCTCCCAGCTTGCAGTTGTCTGCAAACTTGGTCAGACAGAGTCCCTCCGTGTTGGCCTGGACTTCTGAGAAGTAGATGCCAAACAGGAGAGGACCCAGGACCAATCCCTGTGGGACTCCACTCATGACTGGTCGGCATTCTGACTTGGAGTCCGCTACTTTCACAGTGTGGGTTCTATCTGTGAGCCAATTTGCAACCCACCTAGTGATATAGGGGTTGATGCCTGGTTTGGTGAGTTTATCAATAATTCCTGAGTGGGGAATGGTATAGGTTCATAGGTTCATAGGTAGGTACTAGGCTATCGGCCCAAGGGCCTAAGTAAGCCTAGCCGACAAGGTTCCCTGGCTTACGCCACCCAAGAAAGTTAGTTTCCTGTGCCCCTATCGAGTAGAGCCACAGAAGTGATCCCTGGGGTGTATTTCCTATTTCCCAGCCACTCATCAAGATTTTTCTTGAAGAGTGCTAATGAGGAACTATGCTTGACACAGATGGGTAGCTTGTTCCAGCGTATAGGAAGTCTCTGGGACAGGAATCTATCCCTCCAGCATGTCCTGTTTATTTTGGTGACAAGGTTTAGGGCCCTAGAATGTATAGCTCGGAGGGATTGGGATTTCTTTACGTGTAGCATGTCCAACAGCTTTGGGTTTTACATAGCATTATATGTTAGACAGAGATCTCCTCGGAGTAGGCTATATGCTACAGAGTAAAGCTGGAGTTTTTTGACACGGTCAGTGTAGGGCATCTGTTTGAAGCCAGTAATCCTCTTTGTGAGGTACTTCTGTGGCCTTTCCAGCTGCTGCAGATGTCTTGTGAGGTACATTCCAAAAGAGGCGTTGTACTCTATAATGGGTCTAATGAGTGCCGAGTAGAGGGCAACAATGACCTCTTTTTTCCTGGATGAGAACCCTTTTGTGATGAGCTTTGCCACATAGAAGGATTTCCTGACTACTGTGGCGATGTGATTATCAAAGGAGAGACTACTGTCCACCTGGGTCCCAAGGTCTCTTATCACACATTCGGCATTAAGTAGACTGCCATTTATGTGGCAGTTCATGGGTACAGAGTTTTTACCAAAAGGGATGACAGTGCACTTTTTGGCATTGCGCTTGAGGCCATGCCTCTGACACCAGGCATCTGTCTCAGTGAGGCCCTTCTTTAGGATGTCCACATCATTTGGGGACTCGACTATGGCTGCTAGTTTGCAGTCATCTGCAAACTTCATTAGGCAGAGGCCTTCTGTGTAAGCCTGTACTTCAGAAAATTAGATACCAAACAGGAGAGGTTCCAGGACTGAACCCTGTGGCAGTCCACTTGTCACTGGTTTGAAGTCAGATTTGGAGTCTGCAAATCGAGGTAGGCTGTATGAACTGCCTTGCCCTCATCCACAGCTCTGGTGACTGACTTAAAGAAGTCAACCAGGTTGAGCAGGCAGGATCTACCTTTCACAAAACCAAATTGCGTGGGATGTAGAGTTTGGAGATTCCCTATATCCTTGTTAATTAGGTCCATGATGATGTGCTCCATAGCCTTAAATATCAGACTCGTCAGGCTAATGGGGCGATAATTCCCTGGGTCTGTAGTGACTCCCCCTTTATGGAGAGGGATGACTGTAGCAGTCCATCATTCGGTAGGGAGAAAGCCTGAGGTGAGGCTGTGATTGAACAGGGCACACAGATGTGGTGCCAGTTCACTTTGCAGTTCATGTAGAGCACATTAGTTCGTCTAGCAGTTTTGCTACACTTATGTGCTTTACTATAGAATGTGGAATATAATATGCTGTATACAACCAATTTTCAGTAAATTCTCATGCAGTGATTAATTTAAATATGTTGTTCACAAGCAAACTGTGTCCGGGCATTTTTTTGGGGGTTTGAAAAAGTACTGATGTTGTCATTTTTATTCATTCCTCAACTGATGGGTCTCAGATCCGACCTCAGATTGAGTTCGGCCACTTTTACCAGGCTCACAGATCCAACTATTGAGCTTCTTTTTTTACCCATAATACCCTGTCATCCTAGCATACCTCAGATCTCATTTGCCACCTTATTTTTCAGACGCAGATTTTTTGTTCTCGAGCTGCAGAGTGCCAAACTAGGTGCTTTCCTTATGTATAATGAGGTGTTTTGTTCTTTGTTTAGCTTACCTCCTCTGTCACTGCTCTTCCCATAACCTTTTCTGAAGTTGTTCTGTTTTTTCTGCATAAGTCCTCTGTATCTTCTACTTAGGCCTTTCTACCCGCTACAGGGTATTTTACCAAGTACCATTGTTGGTACTCTTTCCTCTTTTATCCTACCCTTTACAGAGTACTCTTCAGTACTATTGTTGGTACTTTACTCTTTCACTACCCTTATTAAAAGAAAAAAAGTTTTTCCTTTCTTCTCTGTTGTATTTTTATATAACCACAAGATGTCTGACAAGCCTACAGGCTTCAAAAAATGCACTTCCTGTGGGCATAAGGTCCTCAGTTCTGATGCCCACAGGAAGTGTGTTTATTGTCTGTACACCACCCATTTGGATACTGATTGATCTATTTGTGTGGGGGTTCATTTCTCAGGTATTGAGCAATATGAGGAATAAGCTTATCTGTTACCGTCTTCCTCTTCTTCCTTATCTGCTGGGGATTAAACCGCCTCTAAGAAGATGGATAATGTGAATCCTGACTCAGCTCATAAGGAGAAAGAATTCAGGAAGCACCCCCCCTGACTGTTCTCCTAGATTGGCTCCAATAATTGAGGCTCCAGCCCCTCCAGCCAAGGTCTCAAAAAAAAGTCAGATCTAACCCCCCCCTTGAATCCTAGCACATCCAAACTATGTCTTCTCGGACCCTCTCTCCTGATTTCTCACTGGAGCTGATATCTCCTCAGCTCCATTCCCTTTTCCTGCAGGAAACACCAAGATGACTCTCCAGAACACCTTCAACCACCTCTTACCTTAGGTCCTCCAGGAGCTTATCTGAAGTAGAGGTGGATAGAATGATGGGGAGGTTCCTCAGAGTTGAAAACCAGATGGGGGTGTTCCTGGCTCTGTCTCCCATTGGAGCCACGAACCTGCCCTCCATCCAGTCTCATGTTATATTTCCTTCTCTGATCCATCCTGTAGTTTCCTAGCCCTCAGATCTGAGTTTGTTGAGAGTGTCCTCATGGGATCCAAAGACAGATCACATTTCCACTCCAACAGTACCAAGTGACATCTGGTACAGTATTCTTTTTTATTTCTTGATCCACTCCAACCATGTTCCTGACTCACCCAGTTCTGATCCTTTTGGAGCAGGACAACTCTCGAAGCTGAAATATCAGGAGGTTGTGATTGACTCTGAAGCTGTCAGAGCAGTCCTTGCCCCCTGGAGCCTTGGAGTTAGACAGCTCGGGTCTGACTCCCTCCTCAAGACAGGGGTCTGTGGGGATTCAGGGTGCAACAGTACAGGTGACTTCAGCTCCAGTGCAGCCATCTGTTGTTTACTGGACCTTCTGCATTTAAGGTGGTGAAGAGGGCTTTCTCTTTACTGAGAGAGTGGACATCCTTACTCACCTCAATTCCTACTTGTGTCCCACCATTGAGCTTGAGCTCTGAGCCTCTCAGGTCTATACCACTGGGATAGCTACCCTGATCAACCCTTTAAGTCAGTCCTCCCTCAGGACTCCCCTGCTACTTCCGATACCTCAAATACCATCCCACTGATGAGGTCCCTGTGTAAAAGGAGACACGTATATTTCCCCAGGAATCTCTACTAGGTAACTACTGCACACAATAATTAATTAGTCAATCAATTAGATTCCTTTCCAGAGTTGTCCATCTGGGCATACGTTGCCCATTTTCAATGGAGACCCAGGAAGACAATGTACAAATGGAACAAAAATCAAAAAGAAAAATTGCAATGACTATAAGCAGTTTAACAGAATTAATGCAAATAGTACACACAGTAAAACATAAACAGGTTTTTACAACAGACAGCAGAACATATCATTAGATAAAATATTTTTTTTCAGTCATGAATAAAATCTAATATATAAGTACAACAATGGTGAAATTCAAAGAAAGTAGTAGGAAAGAAGACAGAAAGTCATTTGTGAGATCAAGTTTTTAAAAAAATGAGGTTTGAGGGGAAAAAATATTTCAGTAAAGTGTTGGTGGAAATAATTATTATACAGCAGTATGCAGGAGGAGCAAGGTAAGACAAGTTTGAGGGTAACACAAGGAAAATTGCTAGACGTGCCAGACAGAAAGTAGCTGGATCATACATTGGATGTTGCAGAGTCTGAAGCAGATGTTTAGTAGATAAGCTGAGTGAGAGGAAGGTTGGGGAAGGATGAGTAAGAGGATGTAAGATTACTGTCATGAAGGGAGGCTGTAAGGTGCCAGAATATAGTATTTGGGTGGGTAGATGGAGGTACCAAAGGGATGTGATGTGAAAGGGGATGAAAGAAGATGGAGAGAAAACTCAAAGTAGTCATCCAGGAGATGCTGAAGGAGAGCAGGGTATAAAAAATAAGCAGGGGATGTGAGGAGAGGAGTAGGAAATGGTAAGGAAAGGGGAAAAGGAAGTAAGTGGTTTAGGGAGAAAAGATGATAGAGTCACAGGCTGTAGATATAATATTTCAGTATAGTGTCCTTAGATAAGGTGAGGCATAGCATAGTTTAGAGTACACTATGTGGATGTATAGGAATTTGTGTCTGTCCAGGAAATGAGCAGGAACACATCCATGTGTTCGTTAGTGTAGTCCTAATTGGGAATTGAACAGTTTCACCTGTGGTAATTATTTATGGGCAAGAGGGGTGGAGTTCCATACAAAAATATAGGTGCCAGCAGAGTTGTTTGATTTAGCTATTAGGAGTAGTTTTTTTTAATATACTGAGCAAAGAGGTCTGTTTGGTGAGTGGTGTTGAAGGATGTGAATTAGGCTATGGCATATTTCAAGTTTGTGAACGAGAGTAAGTATGGTAAGTAGCTGAGATAGTCAAGGAGTGAGGCATTTCTAGCCACTGCAGCTGCAAATTTGGCTATTGTTTTGTAACATTGCTCAGGGTGATTTATCTTGGTTGCCAGAGGTGCCCAGATGGCACACACTGCTCTGAAGACTGCATCACTGTCACCCCCTTGCCGCAGCAGCTACCACACCAAGGTGTAGCTCATCTTATGCTGTAGCTGGCAATGCTCATGACGCTCCACCTCTGGGATACCTCACCATACTGCCTGCTTTTGTTACCAGTTCCACACCATCACTATGCCCTTTTAGCTAACAAAGTGCAACACCTAACAGTATTTGTTGGTTGTGAACACAGTCTTTCTGTTGGCTTCCAGCATGGGGTACCACACTGAAATTCCAATGTATGATCCAACAGTGCTATACCATCCCTCTTGAAGAACGCATCCAGCCCTGAAACTGCAGTGCTAAATGGTAAACCTGGGTAAGGTTTGTGACATGGCAGGTGTACTCTACCATTTGAGGATGTAACCCCCTGACTTACCTAATCTGTTAACTACCTGACTGGCTTTACTATCAACCTGCTATGATCCTTACCAATATGGTCACTGTGCTCCACCCCACCAATGCAAGCGGTGATGGCTGTGCCCTGCCCAACCTCTGGAATGTGTGAGTAAGTTAATGTCTGTTGCACGACATAGCCATTCATTGCATTATAGTGCTTAACCTGGGGATAGTAATACATGGATCATTTTTATTACGTGTAGTCGTTATCATACCCCATAACTGTGGAATACATGCAGCTTCTTTGCTAGTGCCACAGTGTGTTGCACTAACCTCTGATTTACTCCCAGAGTTGGATCATGGTCAAATGGCACCCTAGGCAGGACAATGGACACTGCACCCCCTACCACACTTCCTCCCATCCCAACCATACCAATATTCCACTATTCGGCTATGTACATACACACACACACACACACACACACACACACACACACACACACACACACACACACACACACACTACCGGAAAATTCCAACTTGGAGCAGTGCCAATTTTCAGCAGAGGCCTGGGGAGAAATGCTCCAGATGCATGTCTTTGTAATGTTGGAGGAAACTGGAGCACCCGGAAGAAACCCACAAGAACAAATGGAGGACATGCAGACGCCACACAGAAGGCACCCCAGCTGTGAATCGAACCGGAGAACCTCTTGCTGTGAGGCGACAACGCAAACTGCTGCACCACTGTATCGTCCACGAGTCATTATCATTTTTTTCAATTACTTTAGATTCACTCTAAAGTGATCAGTCTTTAGAAGTTTGCTGTTGTGAACATTTATTATATCAACATCTATATCTACCTGTCTCTTTCTCTCTCTCTCTCTGTGTGTCTATATATATATATATATATATATATATATATATATATATATATATATATATATATATATACACACACAAACATACATATGTGTGCGTGTGTGAGTATGTGAGTGAACCAGTCTACTGCAATACCTATTTTAGCTGTCAGCATTGCTTTCTATATTCAGCAGTCACCATTCATAGCTCTCAACAGATCAGGGACAAATTCAGAAATAGTTAAGAATAATCAGGGTCACTTTTAAAATATTAATACAATTAAATTGAAACATTGATAGAATAGGAAGAAGTGAATTAACATACATTTTATGAAGTAAAAGAAATGTGTAAGTAATTGCTGTCATTTATTGTGTAATTCAGTACCCTTTCTCTAAACGTCATCAGTTTTAGGAAGGATAAAAAGGTATAACCTTTATCTTCTGTGCTAAGCTGACTGCCATACTTCAATACTGACTGGCGTAATGTGAGGTCCCATGATGAAAGAATTTGGAAGGAGCAAAAAACATAAAAAAAAAATCACTGTTCTTGTCATTCTATAAATTAATGCACTTAATGCATTGCACGCATCTCAACCTCTTAGCACAAGAAATATGGAAAAAGTCTAAAATGGTGTGGGGACAAAGACCTAAAGTAGGGACACTTTTAAATATTGCTTTTATAAACTTATAAAGTTGTTAGAATAACTGGTTTTGCATTAGCATGCATTTTCTCAAAGAAATGAACTATGAAACTGAAATACATGTCATTATTTAGTGTTTTCAGTCCTCGGTTATTTCCCAGAAAACCAGAAGTTTTATGAGGAACAGACCAAAAATATGTGCCAAAAATAGACAGTCTGTGAAAATCTATAAAGCTGAGGTATGATTCACTGTAGTGTCAGAGTGCCAGTCCCACTCACGTTTTTTTTTTTTTTGCATTAAAAAAAGACAGGAAACAAATGGCCTGAAAACTCAGAGAACAATAACTTACTTATTACTCTTAGGTTAGTAGGTCAGTTTGTTCCTCTGGTTCTGTGGCATGGACAACCAAGCCAAGCTCAGTCAACTATGCAGCATTACTGTGTAATGTTACTGTTACTGCCTGGTCTGACAGCCTTGGTCTTGAAACTTGGTCTCACATCTCGAATCTCAGCTAGTGATGTTGCTTGCTGGCATTGAACTTTCTTTTTTTTTTCCTTTTTGAAAAAAGGGCAGTAACAGTAAGTAAGTGCAGCAACCTATTACATGCAGTTTTAAACCTGCATCATCTTCTGTCAAGGTGACTGAATGATTGTCAAATTAGTTGCGGAAGCAGATCAAATAGGTGGTAGAGATAGATAAGCAGTCGATCATGGCCATGGGACAAGAAGAGAGGCAGGTGGTGGGGCATACATGTTTTAATTTTTAAGCCTTTTTCCTGGCAAAAATTAAAATAAATAAATAAATGAAGTGCCAGTGTCTAAAATAATTGAACATGCTCTCACCTTCCTACCCACATCGAAGAAGACAATGTGACGACATGGGAGTTCCTTGCTTAGCTAAGTTCAGTTCCTGGCTTAAGAGGACACATGCTGCAGCAACTCTCAAAGCAGGAAGTAAACAGGTGGGCAGGTCAGAATTGTCAGACTGTAGTCCGATTAAAAAATTAGAACAGAATGTGTTTTTTTGGTTAATATTTACATTTTTCAGGCCCCCTCTATCATCTGTTTACCCCTACACATAATGTACCTTTTTGTGGAGGCATGAACCTATTTTCAGGCTTGAATTACCACTTCACACAATTTTCCTAATCCCCCCTAATCAAACATGATTTTTTTAAAGCTGTCTACTATCCAGAAAAGCAAACTAAATGACCGACATAATAGTGGCACCAGTAAGTTCAAACAAGAGGACACGTATCTTGCATCTCCATTCCAAAGACATATGTTTGGCATGTTTCTCCCCGGGCCACCGCTGAAAATAGTCTCTGTCCTTCCTAAATAAATAAATAAATGAATATCCCTTTTTCAGAAGCTCAAATAAATGACATCATGTGGTAGAATTTGGTCATACAATTTATTAAAGTCTACAGATTTTACACTGCCTCTTTGATAATGTATTTATATTTTTCCATAATTTTTGTCTCACTTTTTTAAAATATGTCCCAATTTTTGGCTGGATATACCTACTTTTCAAGGGACTCTGCATCTATTTTCAATGTTTGTAGTTTGAGAGGTATCGTTTAACCAGTTAATGATCTTTACTTCTAACCTAATTAATTCAGAAGTTTGTTTCATAATCATTTACCTATAAGATCTATGGCTTTGAGTCATTTTACTCTAAGACTGCTGGAATGAGGTCAGGTAGCCAAAATGTATACAAGATGTATATGAATTTCCTGAAAATTTGGTTGGGTTTAAAAGTAACTATAATTGAAATTACTACTTTAAAGTAATATAGTGCATGGAAAGAGCTGATTACACTCTGATATTTGGAAAAAGACAAACCTGTTAACTGCAGAATGGTGCATGACCTGACATTAACAAATTTTAAGCACCCCCTGTGAAAGTTGTTAAGGTTGGGTCCCATACTTGGCAGTGACTAGCAAATGACAGTGGCAGAACAAAAACATTTCTTTCTGCCTGCTGATTGTACCCTTAACATAATAACATCCTGTACAAAAAAAATTGAGTTGCTAGAAGGGTTGCCACCTTTCATTGTGGCTTAAACCCAAGTAAGGTCACACCCCTCACATTACCAGTATCCACGGCCACCCCACCCTTTCCCCTGCCCACACCTGCCCATTTTGTGACATCACTGCAACATCATTGAGTGGGGAACGCCCTCTTTCCCCATTCCTAATGCCTGCTTTCGGCTGGTTTACTATGCTTTTCTGTAAAAAAGCATAGTAAATCAGCCGATTTACAATCTCTGATGGTCTATTTCCTTTTTTGAAACAGAATACCGGAGTTTGTACAGTGTTTTCTGGACTGCTGGAGAATCAATTTGATTTCCGCATAGTCCAGAAGAAAATGGAGGAGTGGCAACCCTAGTTGCTAGAAGAACAGGAAGTACAAGATGTGTGTTCACCTGCATAATATGAAGAATGCAAACACTAAAGCTCAAATGTATGTAATTATTTACTGATGTCAAGCCTCCGTGATTCTTCGGAAAGCTAAATATTTTATGAGGAACAGACCAAAAAAGTGAAACAATAGTCTGAATGTCCTACGAAAATCTAGACAGTTGAGAAGTAAATGTAAATGCAATGTACAGTGTTCTTGTACCTGCCTGACAGAGCTCATTAATTGTTTTACAGCTTTGAAAGCCGGGAAAACAGTTAACAGTGTTTCCCGTTTAACTAGTAGTGCATGGAGCAAATAAAGCTCCATGCACTGCAAAGAATTATGATCATATCACCGTTTATAACCCCTTGTTATGTGCTCGATATGGATGCCAAGATTCACCTCTTGAGCTTCACTGTCCAGGTGAGTTTATTGACATCCATGTCTCAAACACATAATAAGTGGGTTATGATCAGTAACCCAATAATAATCCTCTATATTATGGAAACGGGCTTGCAAAAGAAAGCATTTGACTCCTGTTTTCTCTATACCAATTAACTTATGACAATGAAATCTGTATTTTTTTTATACTTTTTGCCAAAAACTTATTTTGCAGTCACTGCACTAAATTACCTTTACCCTGTAATGTGCTGTGCAGACTGTCTTAGCAAGACTATCATTCTGTCCCATGCATAAGCACACTGAACCAAGTTGTAATGGACAAGCTGTTTTGCAAACATCATCAACCCATTATAGACTTATTTTCATCCCCTACAAACATGAATGTCAGAACTTCTTGTCAGTGCATTTATGTCACAATACATCAGTAAGGGATGCCATGAAAAGAGATAATTTAGACCAATCCCCCATTAGCTCTTGTGCTTAGGGAGATTCAGAAGGTGAAGCTATACAGACCCAACCTTATATTGACCAGCACAAGATGTTGTATGACAAGCCTTGCGCTTGGGCCCCACCCCCTCAAGGAAGTGAGGTTAATCCTTTAAGGAAGTGATGTTTTTATGGTATTTAAAGGATGCGAGATAGTGTTTCTGTTTGTCTGATGATGTTTCTGTAGCATTGGAAATGAAAGTGCTTACATTTGTTTATTAAAATACCGATGTGAAGTTATTCTATCTTGCCATTCATTCTTACAGATGGGATCGGCTCCGAGCCGGCCTACTACAAAGCTCGAGGTCTTCAGATAGCTCAAGGCGAAGTCCCTTTCCCATGATGCACCTAGAGTTACCTCAGATCTATTTTGGCACTGCAATAGATCGGAGGTTCTCTCTAGTTCGGGCCAGTAAAAACTTTTTTCTTCAAATATATTATAATATTGATAAAAATTCTTTGATATTTATCTTTAGATACTTGGAATAGCTTATTGTGTAGTTTCCCTTCCCTTAGTGTGCCTTTTTTCTCTATTAATAATTAGCTCTTTTGATCTCTTTTTATTTAGGCCTTGCTAAATCTTTAATAGTTCTTAGATTGTATTGTGTGCTTAGAATAGTGACTTTTCTGTCACAGTTTGGTATTTAGCCTTTAGAATTTTGAATTGTGTGCTTAGAATAGTGACCTTTTCTGTCACAGCTTTAATATATTACTATTTAGAGTTTTGAATAGTGACTTTCTGTCACAGCTTTGACAGAGTTTAGAAAAATAGTTCAGAGTGTGTGTGTGTGTGTGTGTGTGTGTGTGTGTGTGTGTGTGTGTGTGTGTGTGTGTGTGTTTTAGAGTGTGTGTGTGTGTGTGTGTGTGTGTGTGTGTGTGTGTGTGTGTGTGTGTGTGTGTGTGTGTGTATATGTGTGTGTGTGTGCTGTTTACTATTTTAGTCCATAGTTTTAAAAGGGCTTATTTGATATTTCTTGTTTGATATTTCTTGTTTGGGTGTGTCCAGTTTTTACAGCACCCTATTGATATTGTGTGTTACAGTATGGCTAACTAAGACAAAGATAAACCTCCTAAATCAGGGTTTAAGAAATGTCCCAAATGTGGGCAGAAAATGTCTGTCACTGACAATCATGTGAATTGTGCTTATCGTTTGGGAGCATTGCATCTCCAGGAAAGCTGCTCCATCTGTCATTCTTTCTCATCTAGGGTTCTCTAGGAGAGAAAGAGAAAGTTAATCGACAGGGGTTTACTTAAACCTTCATTTCAAGAAGCTTTGAGCGACCAGGACTGGTCCAGTAAATCCTCAAAGTCTTCTAAGACTTCTACTTCAGTGGTAAAGAAATCAAAAAAATCTTCAACGTCGGTTCTACAGACCCCGGAGCCGACCGTTTTGTCTTTTCAGAGCCGGTCCCCGGTTTTGGAACTGGTGTCTGAAATGCCTAAGTCTCCACTCCTGCAATCTTTACCACCTTCTATCCACTCATCTCAGTCTTCAATTAGCTTTTCAGATTTGGATGTGGATCGTGTGGTGCAGAAGCCTTTACAGGCACCAGCCTTTGCTAAATTCTTATTGGCTCTGACCCAAATGGCTTCAGAACCGAAGACCCTTTTACCATCTACTATTCGTCCACCTCCGAGCCATACCAGTCCTTCAGAGCTGGAGGAGTCAGACTTGATGACCGTTGAGCCTTCAGAGCCGATGCCTGCTCCAATGTCTTCAGCTCTGTTTACTCTGACATCCTTGACACCGATCAAGGAATCTCTGTTCGGGTCCAGGGAAGATAGTTGGACCGACTTGTTAGTTCCGACTCTGCCTCTCGAGGCTTCGGCTCGGATGAGCTCAGCTCCTACCTCTGGCTTGGAGCCCACTGTCCTGGTACCGGGGGTTTCGATGGTTTCATCGGATCCATCGGTCCCTCCTCATCGGAGCAGAGGTACCTACAAACTCATGAGGGGAGTTATGTCTCCTAAGACATCTTCGAATTCAGGTCCGGCTACCTCCTCCCAAAAGCAACTGTGTCTGTTTCTGCTTCACAGATCCTTGCCAAGTGTAGAGACCCAGAGCCTCAGGAAGCCCCATTGGGTGGCCCTTGCTCTTCCAAGACCTCACCAAAAGCCCCCACTGATGAGGTTCCCAGGAAGAGAATCTGTAAGAGGAAGCATTTAGACTCCCCACAGGAGTCCCTCACATCCGATACTGACTTGGATGAATCAGAAGGGTCCCCACAGTCCCCCTCTGAGGATATCTCATTCGCTGAGATATTAGAAATCCTTAGGCAGAGGGGTGACTGGCAGTCCACTAACTCTACTGAAGATGAGTCGGTTCTCCTGAAAGCTTTCGGGTCTCAGCCCTCCACCTCTTGGGTGTCTCCGCCCTTTGATGAGCTTATGTAGCTGGTGTCACGAAGGGTGTGGGAGTCTCTGGACACCATGGAGCATGTCCCCATGAGGCCTAATTAATTTATTTCTGCCCCCCAGGACAAATAATTTCTTACTAAAGGTGTGCCAGTTGATGCCATGGTGGTGGCGGCAGCCACCAAAAAGGAAATTTCAGAAACTTCCTCTTCTATCCATCCTCCTAACAGAGATTCTAGGATCATGGATAGATATGAGAAGCTCACTTACACTTCAGCAACTTTTGCACTGCGTTCGCTCAACTATCTAACCGATTTTACTAGACTGCAAAGAGATCTCCTTAAAGAGCACGGAGATACTCTTCAAGGTACAGTAGCTGCAGGAGCTTCAGATAAAGTTACCTCCCAGCTTGCTACCCTCAGCTCCATAGTAAACTCGTCCATGCACCTCATTTCATATGCAGTTGATGGAGCGAGCAGAGCAGCGGGTACAGGAATTGCTCTTAGGAGGCAGTCCTGGATCCGCTTGTGTTCCTTCATGGAGCCCTTTAAGTCATCCTTTGTAAATACCCCTTTTGATGGCTCATCCCTTTTCGGGCCCAAAATTAAGGAAACTTTGACCAGGTGTGAGCAGAAAGGAAAGACTGTCTGCCATCGGAATCCATTTTTCCACCCCTACCAGACCCTACCCCAATGGTCAAAAGGGAGGAAAGATGTGGTTCCCCAAAGACCAAGGAAACCCTCAGGACACACATGGTGAACCCCCCTCCAGGGGCAGAAGAGGGGGTAATAATGGAAGATGCCATCCTCCAGGATGACAAGAGATCAGTTCTTTGGGAAGCCCTACCAGCGCTCCTGAAAGGAGGCCCGACTGTCCTACTCTGGAGGCAGTCGGGGTCACTTATCTTTGCATCCAGTCACCTGGCTCAAAATAACAAATGACAACTGGGTACAAAGTATCATTTCCAGAGGATATTTCATTCCTTTTGCCACACCCCCTCCACTGACAAGAAAAATTCCGGACGATTCACCCAGTTACAGGGAACAGGCAACAACAGACGTCCGATCGTTGCTAACAAAAAGAGTCATCCAACCAGTCCCAGCAGACCAAATAGGATCCGGAACTTACTCAAGATTCTTTTTAGTTCCAAAAAAAGACAGGGGACTGGAGACCTATATTGGACCTCAGCAGACTAAACATATCTGTCAAGAAAGAGAAGTTTCAAATGGTCACGCTTCAGTCGATACTTCCCTTTTTAGGAAAAGACAATTGGATGTGCTCGATAGATCTTCAGGATACGTACTGCCACATAAAAATGGCCAGAGCATCCAGTGATCATCTGCGCTTCCGGCTGGGAGCCAGTCATTACAGTTTTGAGCCCTGCCCTTTGGTCTCACTACAGCCACCCCCCCAGAGTGTTCACCAAATGCATGGCAGTGGTCACGGCTAACCTGAGATGTTTAGGATTCCAGGTTTTTCCATACCTGGATGATTGGCTCCTCTCCGCCATCACCAGGCATCAACTCATACAAGCCAGGGACACCACTCTTTTGCTCTGTAGTCAGCTGGGCATTACAATAAACTCAGGAAAATCTGCCTTGTCACCACCGCAACATACCATTTTTATCGGAGCAGAATTGGACACCACCACCACCACTCTGAGACTTCCAGTAGAAAGAGTCTTACTATTCCGTCAGCAGGTCTGCAATATCATATCCAAAAACAAGGCTCCAGCATCAGAAGTACTAAACTTGTTAGGCATGATAGCAGCTGCAATATTAGCCATACCGTTAGGTCACATGCACATGCGGATTCTGCAATGGCTGTTGTTCACTCAATGGTCTTACCAAGAGCTCCCAGTGTCTCATCTTTTAATGATCACGAACACATGCAAAAAGGATCTTCAGTGGTGGTTGACCTCTCTTCATGTCACAATAGGATGTCCTTTTGTTCTACCCCCACAAGTGGCCACAGTGACCATGGACGCTTCCCTGATAGGGTGGGGGGGCATTTTCAGGGAAGAACAGCCCAAGGCACATGGACCGATCAAGAGACACGTCTGCATATCAATGTCCTGGAGATGAGAGCAGTACTTTTAGCATTGCAGTACTTCCAGGACTCTCTTCCTCTGGGTACAATTCCGATTCAGACAGATAAGATGTCAGTGGTCTGGTACTTTAACAAACAAGGAGGAACCAGGTCCTACCCTCTTTGTTGCGAGGCCCTCAGAGTATGGCAGTGGGCTGTATCCATCCAGCTCTTTCTGTTAGCAACGCACATCCTGGGGAAATCCAACGTGATAGCAGACAAGCTGAGCAGAGCAATTTTGTTGCCTCATGAGTGGTCCCTCAAGAAAGAAATAGTGGACAGGATATTCCGCAGGTGGGGCCAGCCTTTCTGCAAATTTTTCACCAGCCACATGAATA
This sequence comes from Protopterus annectens, assembly GCF_019279795.1. NCBI lineage: Eukaryota > Metazoa > Chordata > Ceratodontiformes > Protopteridae > Protopterus > Protopterus annectens. The sequence continues at coordinate 102,684,078 of NC_056745.1, read as the reverse complement.
CCAAATGCAGAAGCTTCTTTGCCCTAATTCCCCCTCCAGGAGAAGCCCCAAGGGATACACTCGTACACGATTGGCCTCCGGGTCTCCTCTATGCATTCCCACTAATCCCATCGATACCCAGAGTACTACAGAATGCAAAAGTCCTGGGAAGGACCATCATTCTAACAGCCCCTAACTGGCCTTGTCAGATTTGATTCCCCTTCCCTTGGCTTCATCAATTGGAGGACCCCTGGATTCTGGACCCAGTTCCAAATCTTCTGATGCACTTATCAGGGGAGCTTCATCCCTCCATTCAGTCCCTGAAGCTGACAGCTTGGCTGCTCCAATTCCCATCATAGCCAGGTTCCATAACCTTTCTAATGAGACAAAGCAAAATGTTCTTCGTGTTTCACTGTTGCAGTCATCACATTTGGGTTATCTGCTTGCAGTAGCTCTCAGTCGGCCTGATTATCAAAGTCTTGGGTCCTGCATTGGTTGCTGTCTCATCTTCCATGACGTCAGGTAGTCAGGGGTATAAAGCATGCAGCCAGTGCCATTACATCAGTCTTTCTTGCCGTGCGGTGCCCGAAGCAGAAGCAGTTTGCAAGTGCCGGTTGACCGACTCCTGAAATTTTCATTTTCAAGTTTCAGAACCGAAGTCTTCAACTAAAGCTAAGTACCCCGTTGGGGAGACTTTTTTTTCCTCTAAACCGATGTCAGTAAAAGTCAATAATTGTATTTCTTGTGGAAAGCAAATACCTCATAAAGATTTTCATTCATACTGTATTCCTTGCCTAGGACCTGACCATGACGTACCTCGCTGTCAGTTTTGTGCCTTATTTAAGCAACAAACTATTCGTCATCGGTATATTTAAAATACTAAATATTTTGGTACTCGGTTCAGTTATCCAGATATGTCTTCGGTAAGCCATCCGACTACCAACATTCTGAAAAAACGCAAAGATAAAGACAGTGACAGGCTGCCTAGGTCCAAAGCTGCTGACGACACTTCTCCTAAGCCAGTTGCCTGTTTGCCAGTACTCAGTGAGGCACTTTTGCAGCCCCTAATACCCACTACTTCAGATTCGCAGGCCTCTACTGAGACCCATTCGGAGTCCGGTATGCCGCGAGATGCTTCAATTGTGGAACCTGCGGATGTCTCTACCTTGGATGGGTCTGGAGCAGCTGTGCAGGCACCGGCTTCTGACGGTGTATTCCGGCCTACTGACTTGCATATTAAACCGACGCCATCTTCTTCTTCAAGGCCTAAAACTCGAACCATGCCTAGAAAACCGATGCCCAGACCGCATGGTCGGGCCTCTATGCCTAAAAAACAAATGATAAGAATGGCTGAAGACCTTATTACTTTAATCAGGGGAAGCCAAACTTCCCCCTCTAAGAGACCTAGGACTGAATTTGCTTATGATACTTCTGACCAGAATTCTGAAATTTCTGTTTCCTCTGATGACCAGGATTTACCCTTATCTACCTATGAGGATTCTGATGCAGAGGACTGTATTCCCTCTGCCCCCCCTCCCCAGAGGATTTCTCTTTTGGTGAAACTTTGCATACTCTTAGGGAGCATTGTCGTTGGGAAAACCAGGATTACTCTGATTCTAAAAAGAGGCTTAGGGATTACTCCTGCCCCAGCACAGGCCTTTAGCTATCCCTCCTGTACTAGACATTGCTGCTGATGCCTTTTTAGAATCTAGCTTGGCACCTGACTCTTTAGCTCCCAGAAAACCTGATAGATATTACAAAGTTCCTGACTCTCGCAAGTTCCTTTTTAAAGCTCCTACTGCGGATCCTGAGACCATTTCACAGGGACCCAAGGGCATTAAGACTACTACTGCCAAAAGTCCTACCCCCTCTGATAGAGACTCCAGGGCGCTGGATAGATGGGGTAAGAAGGTATGTATTTCTTCAGCCTTGGCCATTAGGGCCTTAAATTGCCAGTTTCATATGTTAAAGTATCAGCAGCATATTATTGGATTGCTTAAACAGAAAATTATGTTGATACCTGACTGTGCTGAAAATAAGGGTTTACAGGATTTAATGCATTCTGCTGAACAGGTTGGAAAACATACTTTGCAATGTAGTTTTGATTCACTAGAGGCATCTTGCAGGGTTGCTGTCACTGGATCTGTACTTAGAAGGCATGCTTGGCTTAAGGAGCAATCCTTGCCAGATAATGTTAAAGCTAAATTGCTGGATGCTCCCTTAAATCAGGACCACCTGTTTGGCAACAAAGCAAAAGAAGTTCTTAAAAAGTTGGAGGAAAAAGCTAAATTAGCGCAAACTGTTAAAGATTTCCTGCAAGTACAGCCTCCAAGATTTAGTAGGCATTGGCCCTCTAAGAATTGGTCCTTTCCTGCCTCTTCCAGGCCTTCTCAGTCCAAACCCAGAACCAGTAGAACACCCAGGCTTCAGTCCCAGGGTAAGTACAGGACTAAGAAGTGCGGGGCTCCCACTTCCAAATCAGGGAGTAGTAAGACTCCTCCCTATGGTAAACTTTTTCAATGACTTAACTTTAAAACTTCCAAGCACTTCTCAACTGACTGCTCCTTTAGGGGGAAAGATTGCTCTGCAGGCAAAAAACTGGGAACTCATTACCCAGGACAAATGGGTTTTGAATATAGTTTCCCAAGGATACAGATTTCACTTCCACATGTTACCAACCCCAAACGGTTGGCCAGATCTACCCCTAAATCAGTGGGCAGAGGCTCAAAAGCAAGTACTCTCTCTCTCTCTTAAGCATAAAGGCTATTCACACTGTACCAGAAGAGGAAAAGGGATAAGGTTTCTACTCAAGACTTTTCCTGGTACCCAGGAAAGACGACTCATGGCGTCCTATCTTGGACCTTTCTGTCTTAAACACCTTTTTGGTGATTCCAAAATTCAAGATGCTAACTCTTCACCAGTTGCTTCCTATGCTAGGCAAAGATGCCAGGTTGGCAACACTGGATTTAAAGGAAGCCTACCTGCACATCCCAATCAGGGAATCTTGCAGAAAATACATATGCTTCAAAGCAGGCTACATGCACTATCAGTTCTCTGCAGTGCCCTTTGGCTTATCTACTGCTCCCAGGGTATTCACAAAGAGCCTAGCTCCAGTCATTGCATTTTGCAGACAAAGAAATATTCAAATGTACCCCTACATGGACGATTATCTAATTCAGGCAGAAAGCCAGGACATACTTTTGAATCATCTGGCATTTGTAGATAAGGTGCGAACTTGTCTGGGGTACACCATAAACGAAAAGAAATCACATCTGGTACCCTGTCAACAAATTATATTCCTGGGAGCAAGCTTGAACACAACTTCCCAGATGGCTTTCCTCATGCCAGAGAAACAAATTAATTAGACAATTTACATCAAACTAGTGGCCACAAAAACCCTGCTATCTGCAAGGCAAATACTGCAAGCCTTGGGGTTCATGGCCTCATGCATTCTACTAATTCCATATGCAAGACTGCATATGAGGAAACTACAATGGTATCTAAAAAGCCTATGGTGTCAACATTCTCAGGATCTAGAAGCAATGATTCCTATCATACCTTGTCTACGGTTAGAATTCCTTTGGTGGGCAGAGGCCTGCCACCAAAACAAGGGATTACCATTCACTCTACCCCCTGCCACCCAAACCCTAACAACATATGCATCAGACTATGCATGGGGGGCTCACCTGGCAGGGCAGTGCATTCAGGGCAAATGGAACCCAAGTCAAATGCACCTGCATATCAATCAAAAAGAAATGTTAGCTGCACAGAATGCTCTGACAGCCTTCAAGGACCACATTCTTCCAGGACAATTAATAGTAAAGATGGACAACACCACTGTTATGCAGTACATAAACAAGTAGGGGGGTACCCATTCTTATCCTCGCTGCAGACTAGCCATGGCTCTGTGGAACACAGCCTTGCGCTACCAAGTGCATCTACAGGCTCATTTCCTGCCAGGAAAACGAAATACACTGGCAGACTAACTAAGCAGAAATCTCATGGACCCACACGAGTGGAAACTGGAACCAAAGACTTTCAACATGTTGATAAACAAATGGGGGAGCCCAGATATAGACCTGTTTGCCTCCTCCCAGAACTACCAGTTGGACAAATCCTGCACAAGGACTCCCCAAAAACAAGCTTGGAAAGTGGATGCTCTGTCCTTCAGCTGGAAAAATCTATCAGTTTATGCCTTTCCTCCTCTGCCTCTCCTCTCCAAAGTACTACTAAAGATCAAACAGGACAAACCAAGGATAATACTGATTGCACCAGACTGGCCATGCCAACACTGGTACCCCCTCTTGTGCAGTGTTTCACTGGTAGCCCCACGGCACCTGCCTCAGACCCCTACCCTGCTGTCACAGCAGGAGAGCCAGATTCTGCACCCCCAGCTTCAAACCCTGAACCTGGCAGCCTTGCTAATTATCTAATCTCTCCGTTACCATCCCTCAGTAAACAAGTGTTGGATGTCATTTTGGAGGCATGGAGGCCCAGTACT
>NC_056745.1:102669598-102674598 GCF_019279795.1 Protopterus annectens | reverse complement strand
CTTCTCTGCACCTTGGAGCTTCTGCACAGATCATCTTGGCTTCAGCTTCTGTGTCAAGGAGGATTTCCTCAGGGCAGGGAGGGACTATGGCTCTGAGGTCTGCACTATCGGATCCAGGGTCCTTTCCTTCTCTGAGTGGATCTGTTTTTGAGGCTATGGAGAGAGTCATGTCTGCAACAGTCAGTCAATCATTTTCTTCCCACTCAGAGCAGCCAACTCTGTCACATTTTCGCTCATAACCTCAACCTTTGCCTTCCCCAGGACAGCAAGTACTAAAGCCTCAGGTTTCCCAGCAGGGTGCCCCCTCTTCCATTACCTCCCCACACCACCCCACTGAGGAGGCCCCTAGGAAGAAGAATTGCAAGAGGAAGCACTTGGATTCTCTGGAATAATCTATCACCGAAGACATGGATTTCGATAAAGGCGAAGGATCTCCAAGGTCACCTCCTGATGATGTCTCATTTGGAGATATCCAAGAAATCCTTAAACAGAGAGGTGATTGGAAGTCCATTAATCCTTCATCTGAGGAATCTGTGTACCTGCAGGCCTTTGGTACCTGCCCATCTACTTCTTGGGTAACTCCACCTGCCAGTGAGGTTATTGAGTTTATCTCTTGGCGGGCACGGAAGGCCCCTGATTCTATTGAGCCGATCCCCTGGAGACCAGACAAAATTATCACTGCCCCTGAAGATAAGCCATTCTGGATGAAAGGTTTGCCTGTGGATGACATGGTTGTGGTGGCATCCACAGAAAAGGAACTAGCAGAGGAAAGTTACTCCATCCATCTACCCAACAAGGAGTCTTGGAAGATGGATAGAGTTGGGAAGCAAGTTTATGCGTCAGTGCCTTTGCCTTATGGTCCTTGAACTACATGGCACATTTCACCAGACTGCAGAGGGATATGATTAAAGAACTTTCAGATACCCTGTCAGAAAACTGTTTCTGAAGAGGTTTGGTAGTCTGTTACCTCTCAGTTGGCCACCCTAAATTCCATTTCTAACTCTTCCATGAGGCTCATTTCGCATGTAGCCCAAGGAACATCCAGAGCAGTGGGTTCAGGCATTGCCATAAGGAGACACGCTTGGATGAGCTTATGTGATTTTGCATAACCCTTTCAGTCTTTGTTTATTAATGCTCTTTTTGATGGCAGTTCCTTGTTTGGCCCTAAAGTTAAAGACATGTTGACCAGGGTTATGAGAAAGATGGGAAAACCCTTTCTGCTGTGGGAATACATTTTTAATTTCCTCAAAGATCCTTTCCAAGAAATCAATGCAGCAGTAGGAAAATGTGGTTCAGGATATCCCAAGGGTCTTCTCAAGACACACCTAGTGGTAGTTCCACCAGTGGCAGGGGATCCCTAATGGAAGATGCCCCCTCATTGCAGAAGTGGCCCACAAAATCAAGGGTACAGAGATTTCTTCTGTGGTAAACACTTTCAGTGCTACTGAATGAAGGTCCGATTGCCTTCCTCCAGAAACAGTCAGGGTTCACTAGTCCCTGCATCAGAGAGCCTGGCTACAGATAACTTCCAATACATGGGTGCAGAGGATAGTATCCAGAGGCTATATTATATCCTTTTCCCTTCCTCCATCCACTTGCAATACAAATCTCAGATGTTCCACCCAGTCAGAAGGCAGCACTACAAATTCAAAAGCTGCTAGAAAAAATTCATCCAGGAGGTCCCACCAGACCAGAGAGAATCCTGAATTTACTCAAGGTTCTTTTTAATGTAAAAAAAGACAGGGGAATGGAGACCGATTTTGGATCTCAGCAGTTTAAACAAATCACTTTGGCAGACCAAATTCCAGATGGTCACGGTTCAGTCCATTCTTCTTTTTTTGGAACAGGATGATTGGATGTGCTCGATAGACCTTCAGGATGTGTACTACCACATAAAGATGCACAAGCAATCCAGAAGGTTCTTCGCTTCCTGCTGGGAGCTAGTCACTACCAATTCAGAACACTGCCCTTTGGCCTCAACACAGCCCCCAGAGTGTTCACCAAGTGCTTGGCAGTAGTAGCAGCTCACTTGAGACTGCAAGGATTCAGGGTGTTTTCATATTTGGACTACTGGCTCATCACCACTACGATCAGGCATAAACTGTTAGAATTAAGAGAAAAAGTTCTCCAAATATGTTTTTACCTGGGCATAACCATAAATTATGAAAATTCTCACCTCGAGCCAACACAAACACTGGATTTCATAGGAGTTTCTTTAACGCAAGGATCACAATAGCCTCCCTTCCCCCACAAAAACTGGAGACAATCTGATTTCAAGTCATGAAAATAATCAACAGAAAATAAAGTATCAGCAATACTAGTTCTTCAGGCACTGGGGTCCATGGCAGCATCTGTAACGCTCATCCTCTTGGCCAGATTTCACATGAGAATTTTACAATGGTTGCGTGCAACACAGTGGTCTGTGCTTTAAAAAACAACTTCAATGCCAATTGCAATCACCAGTGTATGCAAAAGAGATCTCATGTGGTGGATTCAATTGGATCAAATTTTACAGGGCCGTCCATTCATTCCCCCTCAGGCCAAGGCCACAGTGACCACGGATGCTTCCCAGTTAGGGTGGAGAGGCATTGTCTGGGGTGGATGGTCGAAGGCACTTGGTCCCCAGTAGAGGCCAATTTGCACATCAACATCCTAGAGATGAGAGCAGTGCTTTTAGCATTGCAGGCTTTCCCGGAAGCTCTCCCCTTGGGAACTATTGTAATTCAAATGGACAACATATCAGTAGTTTGGTACATCAACAAAGAAGGAGGAACCAGAGTCTACCCATTGTGCCAATAAACTCTCAGAGTGTGGCAGTGGGTGATCTCATTCAGCTGTTTTCTCATACTAATGCACATTCTGGGGAAGTCCAGTGTGAGAGTATAGAAATTGTGGAGGTGCATACTTTTACCTCATGAGTCATCCCTCAATCAGAAAGTGTCAGAAGGGATATTCAGAAGATGTGGTCAGCCATACTGAGACCTGTTTGCCTCTCCCCTAAACAACAAGTGCAGCAATTATTTTGCCCTGATCCCCCACAGGTGGAGTTACCAAGGGATGCTCTTCTTCACAGCTGGCCCCTGGTCTCCTTTATGCCTTTCCTCCAATTCCATTAACTCTCAAGTTCCTACAGAAAGCAGTCAAGTTGAAGAGCACAGTTATCTTCATTGCACCTTATTGGCCTTGACAGATTTGGTTCCCCTTCCTTTGGCCTCACCTAAATTGAAAGCATTTAATTCTGGATCTCCTGTCCCACCTGAGAGGCATGGTACATCTGGACATTCCAAATATCAAGCTGACAGCTTGACTTCTCCAATTCCATCATCAGCCAGACTACCTATGCTGTCTTCCTCTTCCTCTGTCTGACACATACAGTTATCTTCTCATAAATCATCTACATAAAAACTTTACTCCAGTAAATGGAAGAGATTTGTACATTGGGTGCTCCAGAATAACACTGAGCCTTTTTTTGACTCCAATTCATGATATTCTTCAGTTTTTTTCTTCGCTTTTCAATGAAGGGGCTTCGGCTTCTATGATCAGAGTCCAGTTAGCAGCTATGTCCAACTTTCACATTGGTTTTCAAGACTCCTCAGGTGCTTCTCACAAACTTTGTAAAGCCTTTTTGAGGGTACTCTTCTTTTAAAATCTCCTTACAAAGATCCTACTCATCTTTGAGACCTGAATTTGGTGTTGCAAACAATCACTCAGTCTCCTTTTGAACCAGCTAATGATTGTGCTATTAAGTTCCTGTCTTGGAAAACTATTCTCTTAGTGGCAGTAACTTCTGCTAGAAGGATTTCAGAGATTCAAGTTTTGTCTTTTAAACCACCATACCTAATTTTTCACAAAGACAGCCCCCGGGATTCAGGAAGCTTGGAGCAAGGATGGTTTTAGCCTTGCGCCGAGCGTCCTCACTACAGATGGTGCAGCAGCGCCATATGAATATGTATGAAGGCACGCCGCCGCACCCTCGACGTGCACAGGAAACGTGTGAGTGTAGGCGGCATGTACAAGTGCTCTATGGAGGCGTAAACATGCCCCGACAGTTGCACAACCTACTATGCCTACTAGTAGACCCCGCCTCTAATAGTAAGTCAGTAATTCAGTGTCCGTGGATACTGAAATGTATGCTAAGAAAACAAGAGTGTCCACGAACAGGGAAATAAAATTGAAGTAGTAAACACACAAGTATGTAGTGGAATGTTGAGCCCTGTCCCTAGAACTTTCACAATTAGATTCCCCATGTCCCTGTTATACATTTGAATTGCTACAATATCGAAGGTGTAAGCAAAGCACAGCGTGTTTGCGCATCGCTGCCCTCTGCTGAGCATAGCTTACACATCAAATTCATTCAAATAGAGAAATACATGCGGAATCAACATAAACGTCAATAGTGTAGTGTTTAGAGCATCCACCTAACGAACAGGCATTCATGGTTCTAGCCCAACAATAGCACATATAATTTTCCATGTGGAATGAATGTCGTTTTGCTGTAAAACTGACATAAGAGTATTGCATGAGATATTTAACTAAATGTCATTCAATCAAAGTGGCACTGTCATAATGAATAAGGCACTAGTAAGCAGGGGCAAGAACAAATAAGCAGCAGTAAACATATATAAGTACCAGTAAGCAAGTCTGAGTGCACTTGCGCAGGTCTAAGCAGTGCCCAGCATAGGAAATGTATATAAATATGTACAGATATATAATATATATATATATCTATAAAGAAAGAACAACAAATCAACAACAACAACAACCCCAGTATTATATAGCGCTGTCAGCATATGTCATTTCAAACTGGGCAGGAGTGAGCAAAGCACTGCTACTCACACCACAGGCAGGCTATTACCAGTGGGAGTAACATTGTTGATCTGCTAAGTCTACTTTACACTCAGAGGGTAGGCCCTGGTGGGACTACCCAAAAATTGATAGACTATTTGGCCATCCGACCATTACACAAGCAAGGCTAGGTATGTTCAAGGACTAAATGGTGG
>NC_056745.1:102639598-102664598 GCF_019279795.1 Protopterus annectens | reverse complement strand
GGCTGTGCCGGGGGCTGTCTAGGAGGGGCAGGCTCACCCTGTAAATGTGACACTCTGCTCTCGAGCTGGCGTATCTGGCCGCAAAACCCCTTATTGAACCCCCCACGCACCATATCTTGGACTGTTCGACAACGGACAAGTTGATGTCTGGACCTGCTCCCAGGAGGGACAAGCCCTATCCTCAGTGGTGGTTCCAGCAGAAGGTAGTGCAGAGCCAACAGAGGTGGAGATCCAAGGCTGGGCCCCACATGTGCTGGTGCCCGGTGCCATGGCCAGCTGAAGTGGGACTGGAGGTTCTGCCGGGACCTCCAAACCCATACAGCCTATGGCGTTGCAATTTTAACACAGATATGGCTTAGTAATAGTCAGCAGCATTCAGAAGTACTTATAAAAGCATGCATATATATGACCATCAACCCAGCACAACAGATGATATACATTTACAGAGGAAGCACAACACATGCATATATACTGCATGACATCTGTACAAAGTGTAGAATACTTGTGACTGCAGCTATGAACAGTGGCCCATTATTGGCATGTCACTGAGAACCCCAGACAGTGACTGTCATACCACTGTTTCATGTGACATATGTCTAATCAGGGATGCAATGGCTGTAACTGTCATCACTATCACCATGTACTGACTGAAATCCTCACACTATGTTTCTGCAGTTCACAGATGTGTGTTCAGTGAGTAACAAAGGAAACAAATGGTTCCACACACTGACCAGTCCACAGATGGCCCTACAGATGGGGGTTCCCTCACAAACAGAGCATTGTCTTGTCAGTTTTAAAACATGCAGAATAGTCATTACCACACACAACTTGTTAAACTGGCAATAGTCTCAATGAAGCATAGTTACACTTACATACTGTAGTCATGTCTGGCACATCACCCTCCTGTCTTTAGGCTATTTTTCACTGTGTATGTTGTCTGAGGAGCATCCAGATATCATCTGTGATGCTGTTTACCAAACCCCAGATCGAGGTTCCACTCACAGTGGTTGTCATGGGCAAATACCAACATGATGTTCCTAAATATTGTACTGTGTTTCCATGTGATTGGCTATGGGAACATCACCAGAGCTGCTCCACATGCATCAGCTAGAGGAGGACTGCAATAGGTGCAGAGGCCATCACCTGATCATGACCATCACTTACAAAACACAAGCTGCTGCTGAGCAGGTGTACAACTCCACATCTACCAGAGAGTGTGTGGGAGGGACAGACAGAGGCAAAGTGCATCAGAGAAGGGCTTGGAAACTAAAACCTAAGCATCATCTGTCACACACCTACCAGACATGGGTTCAAACCCCTGACTGACTAGTCATTACTATTACAAGTGCATGCAGTTACTCCATGTGCCACAAAGCTGACATGTTGGTGTGCTGCAAGAACATATATGTGTGCGACATCTGCAACAGAGATGTAGTAGACATACATTAGGTGTAGCACACATGGATGTCCACATGAACGGATGCCATTGTCAACACAACCACACTCTCTAAGGGACTCAGGCACAGTGCCACACTTTGCCAGGCCCACAAATACACTTCCTAACTACTTAGTTTGTCACACTGAAGTAATGCACAGGTACTAAATGCACCACAGGGGATATCCGGAGGTTCTGTGGGCTAGGGCATGTGAACGTGTCTGACATCAGTCAGTATGCCAATTGTAGTTATACTAGGTGTGACTGTGGTTGGGAGCATCATACCCCACACACAGACACAAGGTGCCAGTACTGACATGCATGTGTGCATTGCTTCATGGGTGTGTAGTGTTTGGCTGTGCAAGATGGCTATACAAGGCTGGGTGAGGGGTAATCCTTGGCATCACATCACCCGACAATGATGCGCAGTGTGGTACAGGGGTGTAGTGTCTGCAGTGTCCCACACAGATGGGCATTGTATGACCTGTCCTGACATCCTGGTTACCATTGTGTATAGCCATTGCTTTGCAATGCATGCCATGTCTGTGTTTGATAGTCCTTGACATGGACATTGACTGGGATGTGCACGTCCCACAATAATGTACAGTGACATGTACAAGTGTACCTGGTTTGCTGGCACATGTTGTGTACACAGACTGTTATCCTCAGATATGCCAATACTGGCCTGGTGTGGCAGGACCTGCTTATAGACAGCAGGTTGACCCTGCACCTGCATTGATAGCATGATATAAGTATTCCCTGGTGTCAGTGGCATCAGTCCATACAGGGCACGTGTGTAAGGCATTGTATGGCCTCTGTGGATCACATTTGATGACACCACATATGTTGCAGGCATCCAGTGGGGAACATAGTGAAGGCACATTGTCTGCAATTATGTGCCTGTTGTACTGCTGGACAGGGTGCCATGCCCTCTGCAGCCCACTGCAATCACACCATGCCTACTATCTGTCATCAATGTGCAGGGTACTAGCAACATAGCGGGATATTCTAGGCAAGTGTGTTTGCGTATGACCCATGGGTTCAGAATGTATTCTGGGTAATAGTAGGACTGCATACTTTGTTCACCAGGCCTTTTGCCAGATGTAGGGGTATGGCTTGCCAACACAGTCCCTTGGCTGATTGAATCTGTATCCTTGTGAGGTGGACATTGTGACATATAATACGGACACCATATAGGAAAACTACAAAATGTGCTCCCCAACATGTCCAGTGGTTAGACACTCACAGCCACCTCCACACAGGCACTGACTATCAAACACACCTGCCATGTCTTGTAATAGAACCCCTACCTAACTAGTTTATCACACTACAGCATTACACAGTTACAGCATGCACTACGGAGAATACTGGGTTACAGCACTCCCAGAGGTGTATTTCTAGGTAGGTGACATCAGCAGGATTGCCAAAGGTGAATATGTGAATTGTAAAGAGTGTGCATACTCTAAAAAGCATTGTTTTTTTCTCAGACACACACAGTTGGTTTGTCTGGGATTAGAACACCTACCAAACTAGTTTAACACACTACAGTATTACTCAGTTACAGCACACGCCTTGGAGATTACTGGGTTACAGCATTCCCAGTGGTGTATTAGTAGGTGGGTACATCAGCAGGACTGCCAAAGAAGGGCATTTCAAGTATACTGCGAGTTGTACATGTCTGTTACCTACATGTACCTGCTGCTTACTGTCACGAAAACACATTTACACCTGCTTACAACTGTCTTATGCAGTCCTAATTGCCAGTATCAACAAGGCTTGCAGGTCTTGAACCCTGGACAATGCACACTGAGGTCACTGGACGTACCACTAAGCCATCTGGGTTGTATACATGTTGCATGGAGTTTATAATGCACATCTTACTACAGGTATTCCACAGTACTGAAAACAAATGGGACAGTCACTTTGTGTACATATGTACAGTACTCTAGAATGTACTGTACTCTGTGAAACAACAAAGACAAGTCTACATCTGTACAACTGTCATAACTACATATATGTATACATATATATATATATATATATATATATATATATATATATATATATATATATATATATATATATATATATATATATATATATATATATATATATATATATATATATACATATACACAGACACAGCTATAGCTATCTATCTATCTATATATATATATATATATATATATATATATATATATACACACACACACACACACACACACACACACACACACACACACACACACATGTCTGAACACCCTTTGTGACACAGAAGGGTTCCAAAGGAACTGACGTGTACACAAAACAGAGGCATCTCTTGTGTTGTAACATTTAAATCTTAATCAGTTCACCAGAGAAGGGATGGTTGTTGTGTATGTGGAGTTTGGGGTGGGGGAATGATGGCTAGTGTAATTTACCCTGGGGATTGTGGAGTTAGGGTGGGGGAATGATGGGTATGGACTTACACCCGGGCGACCACTTCTGTGTCACTGCTCGACAGTGGTACAGGAAAATAACATACCCAACTGTAGTCGTGCTTGACTGTGTATTCTTTACCATTCCTAGCTATGTAATACTTTGTAGACACCAGTCATCACAAATGGCTACCATGGTGTGATAAAAGACATTACACATGTGTATGCCAGGCTACATGGTAGTCACACACACAAACACGCACACACTTGCCAGTATTGTGCATACACATCTTGCCTATGTAAAGGTAACTAGTACAGAAGTGTGCAGTTGGGGTATTTGCCACAGAACACATACAATCACACTTACTCCGATTCTACTTCTGAGCTGGGTGACATCACAGGACTGATTACTTGCAGTGGGGAGGTGGGAAGAGAGAGGTTTAGCAGTTGACAAGGATAAAGGCCAGTGCAAAAGGTGGTATCTCTATGGAATGCAGCAAAACCCACTGTCATGACAGGATGCAGACACAAATACACACACACAACCACACTCAGCCATTTGCTGAGACACATGCACACAGTTGCCAGTGGTGGGATCAGAACTCCTGCCTATCTACAGATCACTATTACAGTACTACACAGTTACGAGACACACCACAGCGATTACACATTCCAAGGCAGTCAGAATGGCCTTCTAATATTGAGGGCAACAACAGGGTGACTGACAGTCACAAAGTACATAGCTGCAAACCTGTGTGTTTAAAGTAGGTGTCCATTACAACCTGTATGCACAAACAAAACACATCATCTGCAGGTAGTACATAGGTAGGCCTGAGAGGTATAGTTGTAGCACAACAGAAACTTGAACTGGAGTATGCCCATCTGTGGAATGGACAACTACTATCACTATACAGGGTCACAGTGGGCATGCTCATACATTTTGTAGCATAGGGCCGTTTGAGATGCACTATGAGTACAACTACACAAGGTTATACTGGGCATGCTCATACACTTAGTAACAAAGGGCTTTCTCATACACTTAGTAACAAAGGGCTTGTTGGATGCTCTGACTCAAATTACACAAGGTGGCGATGGGTACGCTCATACCCTTAGTAGCACAGGGCTGTTTGGGATGCACTCTGATTCTAACCACAGAAGGCCACAGTGTGCATGCTGATACACTTACATTTGCAGAACACATTGTAATGGACTCCTGTTGTAAACACACAGGTTTACAGCTATGTACATCTTACCTGTCAGTATATATGCACACCATACTGGTTTACTACCTGATACCTGTATGTGGACCGTAAATGATATGTCTGTGTCTGTGCTGTGTGATACACATGCATACATGTACATGAAGTACTGACATATATATGTTAAGTGTACACATTCATGCATGTGTGGACGCGACAGACAATAGGTTACCTGGGACACACAGGCGGATGCTACTTACAGCATGTTTCACACATCTTGCTGCCCTGAAAGGCATACATTGATAGCAGGTTGTGGACAGTGGCATTATACATGAAACAGTGGCATGTGCAAGCATAATGTGTATGCCACATTTTGTAACGGTACTGAGATGCAGGTGTCAAGATGACCTCTCCCAGCTCTGTTAGTAGTTGTCATTATTAGCAGGACTGCTACCCTAAGTATATGTCACATTGGTCATATACACAATTTCTGCTGCTGTCCATCACCTTACATGTGGCATTTCCTACCAAGCACATTACTGCCACTGGCAGTGATGTCATGGTATGAGTGTCAACTGCTAGACCAAAACAATGAGCCAATGTCCTGCTGTTATTATGAGGTTGTCCAGTGTCTGTCATTTCAGGCTGTCATGACTGAATGACAAGCCTTCAACACAGAGCACATACATCCATGTTTCACATGAGTGTGGATAATACCTAGGTCACATTTACCCATATAGCCGCATTTCAAGGCAAATGTCCTACACACAGAAGTAACGCCCTGACATCTACAAGACAATTGCATTGGATGCTTATACTAACCAGTGCTAGATGTGTAGCTTTAGTAATCCATTTGCTCAATGTAGACCCTACAATGGGGAATACTGACATCTGTGCAGTGAGGAACACCTGGCTGAAGGCTGTGTAGTGCATAATTGCACTACCACCATATAACCCAGATCCAGACATGTGGGCCATAACAGTGGTGTGGACCATTCCAGGTGGTGGTGTCCACATATTCATAAAGGCTACTCACATGTAAAGACCACTACTCTGACAAAACTCATCACAGATGAGTCAGGTACATGTGACAGTGGCAAATGCTGCATTCTAGGTTGTAGCCTCATATACATCCACCACCTTGTCCCCAGACTACCAACACACATCCATATGTGGTATAACATAGTATGGTAGACCACTAGATAACCTTCAATTGGTGGACTGTACCTAGGCCTACATCAACTGTGCAAAGTATCCATGTTCAGACACAGCTGCATAATGTGTTATGCAATGCAATAATACCACTGTTTGTAACCAGCTCAGTTGTACACATACCAGGGTCCCTCGGATGTTGTCAGCATTAACACGGTCGACTTTTGCTGAACACCAGTAAACAACACACTCATTGTTGGATATGACCTAACTGTACCTGCCTTGGATACGTACATCCCACACTCATGCAACATAAATGACATTACCATAGCTTTCATTATCCTTTCTACATACAGGTTGCTACAGTCATTACACACATGCACATGGCAAATAGCATGCTAACAGTACATAAGATTTGATATCTATGTTAACAGAGGTAATATTCCCTCTCTACTGGTCACCCATGACACCTATCATATCATACAATACCCCATGTGGCATGTATGTCATTAGACATGTCCACCTAATGCAATGCCTACAAACATTCCCAATTACAGGATCATAGGACCTACACAAGGCCTGTATTGACAGACTCAGGGAAATCCAGCTCTGCTCTGTATGTTCCCGAGTAGTCACAGGTGATATGTTCATGACATATACCCCATGTCAACAATTGCAAGCCATGCATGCTGTGTGCTGTCTGAACATTAGCCTTAGTACCACAATAGCCTGTACATGCTGGGGTAAGATGTTTACAAGCCACAGACCTCGCACATGCTTGACTGAGTGTACTGCCTAGCTGTAACAGAGCACATTGCTGGCACTCTTCCAGTAAACATGAGATGTGTGTGGCAAATATGATGTGCTCACTGTTGACTTCACCATGGCACTGTCAAGTAACAGTTTGTAGGAGCATGACATGGAATATGCTGTGTGTGAGTTGCTGATATGTGCTGTTGTCATATATGTACACTTGGCTACTCGGTGAAGGTAGGGGTGTCCTACCATTACATGAATACAACATCCATTATGGTGCAATGCTCGGCTATGTTTCACACATGGTGTGGGGAAGGTGTGAAATGTATCCTCTTGACCTGCTAGTGCACTTACTGATGTAGACCGCATATGTGTACATGTATTGATGTTTGTGTAGATTCCATGTGTGTGCAGTGTCTGATGTTTGAAGGTGACTGTTGTCTTAGTACATTATGCTGTTGCAATGCAGCCTCACCATTGCCAACTGTATATGGTGATATGCTCTAAGTACAATAAGCTGTACATGAGGTATGGATAGATGTTTGAACATGACTACTAAGTGGTGGGGCTACTTTGCAGATGATTGATTACTGAGGACAGCTCACTGGTGTGTTATAACCATTCCTACAATAACCTGTGTAACTGCTAAGGTCAGGTTTTGTTAATTGAAGTGGAAGACAGACAATGTAGAATGCAGTAAGGGTGACACTGAAGGCAAACCTCATGACTCCTGTAACAGTAATACCTCCCCTGTGCGTATATTGTGCATATATCAGCACAGTTGGCAAAGGAAAGAGTCAGTAAGCTTTGTAGTGAATGCGGGAGTGCTGTACTTCTGTAATACCTATCATGAGATAGGCAGATGTTTGATTCACAGTACTGGCACATGTGGGTGTGTGTGTGTCCATATATGTCACGTATGGTTGGGAATACTTCCCACATATTTTCACTCTCTTGAACACTGTTGCTGACACCAGTACAGAGTGAAGTGTAGAAAGAAAGGCATAGGCAGGTGGTTGAACCTCACACATGTAAAGTGCCTGTATGTGTGTGACATAGGTGTATATCTTTGTGAATGCCACAGTGTGTGTGTGTGTGTGTGTGTGTGTGTGTGTGTGTGTGTGTGTGTGTGTGTGTGTGTGTGTATGGCTGTCCGGTTCCTGGAGTGAGGCTGTATTTTACCATAGTGAAATGTTAATGCCCCCTCCCCCCTTCCACTCAATGCAATCTAGTATCCCTGTTGATATTGTCAGTCTTAGACAGGCATTCTAACCACCTGTTAACATGTACACCCTGGGTGTGACCTGTTGTTACATAGCCTACTGAAGTGCCCCCCCTCCCCACATACACTCACTGCACTGTAGTATCCCTGTCGATGTCCTCGATCTTAAGCCATTCCGACTACCTGTACATGTGTAATCTCTGTGGCACGTCTTGTAATTGCGTAGTACTATAATGATGATATGCACATAGGCAGGGGATGTTAAGTTGTCTATCTCGCCTTCATTCTTGCTGGATGGGGTTTGGAGCCGATCTTCGGCTCCGACTCGGCCACTCTAAAAGCTCGAGAGCTAGTTCCACCAGCTCGAGGCTCCCCTATATCCCACAATGCTAGGCGGTAACTCCTCAGATCTCGTTTGCCGCTACAGCGATCGAGGTGCTTTTTCAACCGGCTCGTCAGGTTAGTTGAAATGTTTAGTTGTATCACGAGATAGACCCCTTTAAGTTAGTTTTTCCTCATAGTTTTAAAAGTTAAATAGTTTACTCCCTTTTAAAGTCAAATTTCCCCACCTTTTCTCCTAAATTTCCTAATTTTATTCCCTTGGGCTTTAGGCCCAGTCCCTCCCTTCCTTAGTAGTTGGAGTGACTGTGTTTTTGTAGGGATTTAATTTCTAAGTTAATTACTATTTTTTAATTTAAAATTTTACAAGTGTAATCGGTGTGTGTGTGTGTGTGTGTGTGTGTGTGTGTGTGTGTGTTTGTGGTTACACTTGGACTTTTCTTGGTCATGTCCAAAGAATCGAAGGTCTCAGGCTTCAAGAAGTGTGACTCGTGCTGTCAGAAGATGTCTCTGACAGACGGTCACACTTCTTGTGTTTACTGCCTGGGGCCTTTGCACCTGCAGGACTCATGTGCTGTTTGCCATGGCTTCAGCCTTAGAGTCCTGCAGGAGCGAAAAAATAAACTTATATTAAGGGGCTTATTGAAGCCTGAGGGTCCCTTGACTCAATCCTCGGGGAAACCCTCTAAGCCTTCCAGATCTTCGGCTCCGGTCTCTGAGCCATCTTCTGGGGGTCCTAAGGCTGTTCGAACATCAGCTCCGGCCGGAGCCGATGAATCTCGAACACATGCCCCTACTGTTTCCTCGGCTCCGGCCGGAGCCAAGGAAGACATAACTGAGTCGGCTCCGATCAAGTTGTCGGAACCGACATCTAGGAAAAGGTCCCAATCTCCATCTATCGGCTCCGTTCATTCGGCTCCAGCATCACCTTTGCTGTCTGAACGGAGCCATAGATCTCACTCCTCTAGGTCTTCCAGACTATCGGATCATGACCTTCAGAGAGTAGTGAGTCGACTTCTTAAGTCCGAGGCACTAGCCCAGATGCTTCAAAGTCCGACTCAACAGTTGAGAACTATTCCCATTACTCAAAATGTTCCTCCTCTGACTCTTTTGAGTTTGGAGCCGGGGCGGCTCGGACCCGAGACTGTGGTGGTGTCGGAACCGATACCTTTGTCTTCGGTGCCGTCGTCTGCTCCAATGTCTTCCTTGGAGGAATCTCGGCGCCGGACTTCCCTCGTGCTCGAGGCGAGTGGCATCAGACCCTTGTCCGACCCCACTCTCCCTCTCGGTGCTTCGGCGCTGGTGAGTTCGGCTCCGACATCGGCCTCGGAGCCATCACTGTCGGTGCCGGGGGAGGTTTTCAGCTTTTCGGAGCGGAGACCTCCGGCTCTGCCTGACAGGGGTGCCTTCGAGGTCATGAGGAGTGTGTTAGAACCAGGTTCAACTCCACAGTCGGCTCCTTCTGCCCCTCCCTCCACGGTGCCTCCGGTGATTTCTGCTCACTCTCTCATCCCTGACCGTAGAGAGCCAGCTCCTCAAGTTTCCCCAGTGGGGATCTCCTCCTCTTCCGAGGCCTCTCCTGACCCAGTAGGAGAGCCCCCTAGGAAGAGGCAGTGCAAGAGGAAGCACATTGACTCCCCTGAGTCTGTCACCTCTGACACTGATTTAGAGGATTCTGAAGGTTCCCTCGTTCCCCTCTGAAGATGTCTCCTTTGCAGACATCCTCGAAATCTTAAAACAGAGGGGGAATTGGCCAGCCCTTAACCCTTCAGAGGATGAATCAGTGTATCTTGAGGCGTTCGACTCTCACCCTTCCACCTCCTGGGTGTCCCCTCCCTTTGACCCCCTTATGCAAGTGGTGGCAAAGAAGGCCTGGGCGGCTCCTGATTCAGTGGAACCCACCCCAGGAGACCATCAAAATTCATCACTGCCCCCAAGGACAAAGAATTGTTAACCAAAGGCGTCTGTTGATGCTATGGTGGTGGCTGCCACCAAGAAGGAGTTAGCTGATCCTTCAGTGCCTGTTCATCCTCCTAACAAGGAGTCTAGGTCGATGGACAGGTACAGGAAGCGGATGTTCTCGTCAGCGACCTTTACTATGCGATCGCTGAATTACCTGTGTCATTTCACTCGTCTTCAGAGGGATTTGCTCAAGGAAGCGAAATGTTAAAGGACCCAACAGCTGCGGGTTTTCAGGATAGAATGAACTCTCAGCTGGCAACCCTTAATTCTATAACTAACTCCTCCATGCGTCTCCTTTCATATGCGGCGGATGGAGCAAGTAGAGCGGCAGGTACAGGTGTAGCCTTGCGTCAGCACGCCTGGATGCGGCTATGTAACTTTGTGGACCCTTTCAAGGCGTCCTTCACTAATTCCCCCTTTGATGGATCATCCCTCTTTGGTCCTCAAGTGAAGGAAACCCTGACTAGGTGCGAGACTGATGGCAAAACTCTCTCTGCCATCGGAGTCCATTTTTCTACTCCTTCTAGGCCTTACCCCAAAGGCCAGAAAGGGGGAAAGATGTGGTTCTGCAAACAATCTCAGGGAGATTTGCCTGATGCACAGAGTCGATTCCCCTCTAGAGGCAGAGGGGGGAACAATAATGGTAGACGCCGTCCTAGAGGCAGAGGGGGCCCGCAGAATCAGGGCAGTTGAGAATCCTTTTCCGACAAGCCTTTTCAGCATCCCTGAGGTGTTGCCCGACTGTCCACCTTCGGAGGCAGTCGGGGGAAAATTATCGCTGTACCCAGAAGCCTGGCTATCCCTAACTCAAGACAAGTGGGTACAGTCTATCATTTCCGAAGGCTACAGAATCCCATTCCTTTTCATTCGAAGCAATCCAAAAATCCCTTCCAGACGCTCCACCCAGTCAAAGGGAGCAAGCAGCATTAGAAATTTCAAAGCTGCTGCAAAAGAGCCATTCAACCAGTTCCAGCAGACCAAACAGGATCCGAATCTACTCCAAATTCTTTTTGGTTCCAAAGAAAACAGGGACTGGAGACCCATTTTGAATCTCAGCAACTTGAACAAGTTTGTCAAGAAAACAAAGTTCCGGATGGTCGCGCTACAGTCCATTCTACCCCTTTTGGGGCGGGACAACTGGATGTGCTCGATAGATCTCCAGGACGCGTACTATCACATCAGAATGAGTCGACGCTCCAGGAGATTCCTCCGCTTCAGGCTGGGAACCAGTCATTTCCAATTCAGAGCCCTGCCCTTTGGTCTCACTACAGCCCCCCGAGTGTTTACCAAATGTATGGCAGTGGTAGCCTCTCATCTGAGATGACAAGGATTCCAGGTGTTTCCTTATTTAGACGACTGGCTCCTTACAGCCCCCACCAAGCATCTTTTGCTTCTCGCCAGAGACTACACCTTTCACACATGTCAGGCACTAGGCATTTCAATAAATTTCAAAAAGTCTGTCTTGTCACCTTGTCGTGTTATTACCTTTATAGGCGCAAATCTAGACACAGTCAACATGTCAGCCAGACTCACAGAGCAGAGAATAGCAGACATACACAGACAGGTCTCTCTTGTCTTGCAGAGCAACAAAGTCAAAGCCAGATTGATCCTGAAAGTCTTAGGCATCATGGCGGCGGCCATCCCTCTTCTACCATTAGCTCGCTTCCATATGAGAATTTTACAATGGATGCTCTTCACACAATGGTCTTTCCAACGACTTCCAATGTCCCATCCTATTCGGATAACTCAATCGTGCAAGAATCATCTCTCTTGGTGGATCACATCTCCCCAGCTCCACCTAGGGAGACCTTTTGTCCCTTCCCCTCCGGTTGCTACAGTGACAACGGACGCCTCCCTGATCGGGTGGGGGGGGCATTACCAGGGCAGGATGGTCCAAGGCATGTGGCAACCTTTCGAGTGCCACTTGCACATAAATGTCCTAGAGATGAGAGCAGTGCTTCTAGCGTTGCAAGCCTTACAAGACTCTCCTCCCAAAGGAACTATAGCAATTCAGACAGACAACATGTCTGTAGTGTGGTACATCAACAAACAAGGCAGAACCAGATCTTACCCCCTATGTCGAGAGGCACTCAGACTGTGGCAATGGGCGATTTCTTCTCAGCGGTTTCTGTTAGCAACGCACATTCCCGGGAAGTCCAATGTGATTGCAGACAAATTGAGCAGAGCTATTCTCATGCCTCACGAGTGGTCTCTGAAGATTTCAGTGTTGGAGAAAGTTTTTTGAAAGTGGGGCCGGCCTTGCTGCGACCTTTTCGCTACTCCCCAAAACAGCAAGTGCGACGATTTTTTCACCCTCTTTCCCCAACCAGGTCACCCCAGCAGAGACGCTCTAGTACACGATTGGCCCCGGGGACTTCTATATGCTTTTCCTCCCTTCCCACTGATATCTCAGCTAATACAGAAAGCCATCGCTCAGAAAGCCTCCATGATCCTTGTTGCCTCTTACTGGCCTCGACAAGTTTGGTTCCCGTTTCTCCACCGCTATCTGTTGGAGCAACCTTGGCATCTGGACCCAGTTCCAGACCTCTTGACCCATCAGTCGGGTCAGTTGCACCACTCCCTTCCTTCTCTGAACCTCACAGCGTGGTTCCTCCAATTCCAACTCTAGCCAGGCTTCCTCTGATATCTCGCTCAGTTAGAGATATTTTGATAGCCTCTCATAAATCTTCCACTCGGAAGATTTATCATAACAAGTGGAAACATTTTTCCTGTTGGGCGCAGTCAAAGAATATATATCCTTTCACTGCTTCCATTCAATCAGTTCTAGACTTTCTAGCCGAACTTTTCCACTCAGGTTCGTCTCCGTCTACCATCAGAGTTCAATTGGCAGCAATATTGAACTTTCATGTTGGAGTCTCAGAGTCCTCCATTATGTCTCACAAACTCTGCAAAGCCTTTTTAAAGGGAGTTTTTCTCCTCAAACCACCAATCAGGGATCCTCCTCCTCAATGGGATCTCAACTTGGTTCTGGCGTCCTTAATTCTTCCCCCCATTGAACCTGCGGCTTCATGTTCAATAAAGTTACTATCTTGGAAAACACTCTTTTTAGTAGCTATCACTTCAGCTAGAAGAGTCTCTGAACTCCATGCTCTGTGTAGTCGACCACCTTATCTTGTGTTTCATAAGGATAGGGTGTCCCACGCACTAACCCGTCCTTTTTGCCCAAGGTAGCTTCACTGGCAAATTTGAATAAAACCATTGAGCTTCCTGTCTTCTTCCCTAATTATTCTAATAGGTCAGAACAAAAGTTACACTGTTTAGATGTTCATCGCCAACTTAGGTACTATTTAGACAGGACCAAACAATTCAGGAAGTCTGATCAACTGTTTGTTTCTTATGCAGAAGGTAGAATGGGCCTTCCAGTTTCTAAAGTATCTCTCTCTAGATGGCTTACTTCATTGATTACCTTTGTGTATGAGATCAGACATCAACAGTTGCCATCCAAACCCAGGGCTCATTCAACTAGAGCTTTAGCCACTTCTATAGCTTTCCAAGATAGGCTGCTGCCTATTGATTTGATTTGTTCTGCAGCTACTTGGGCTTCTCCCCATACCTTCATTTCTCATTATAAGTTGGACTTGGCCTCTAGAGACCGAGCCAACTTTGGTTCCACTGTACTCAAGAGTCTGTTCCGATAGGCCACCCGGGACAAGGTGCTAGGGACGCGGTCCCATCCAGTAAGAATGAAGGCGAGATAGACAACTTAACATTTAGAAGTTATGTACCTACCATAACGTTCCATGTTAGTTGTCTTCTTCTCACCTTCTTTCTTGCGTCCCACCCTCCTTCCCCCTAGCCAGGACAGATCTAGAGGAGTTTTCTTTTGTTCTTTTTATGGAATTTACTTGCTGGGCTTAGCTTTCAAACGAGATCTGAGGAGTTACCGCCTAGCATTGTGGGATATAGGGGAGCCTCGAGCCGGAGGAACTAGCTCTCGAGCTTTTAGAGTGGCCGAGTCGGAGCCGAGGATCGGCTCCGAACCCCATCCAGCAAGAAAGAAGGAGAGAAGAAGACAACTAACATGGAACGTTATGGTAGGTACATAACTTCTAATTTTCATCCGAACACTGGCAACTGTGTGTGTGTGTCAGAGTGTGTGTTACTGTGTCTGTGAATCCCTGAGTGTGTGGGTGTGTCTGTGTTTGCATGCTGTCATGGCAGTGGGCATTACTGCTTCCCAATGAGAAGCCACTGTTTCCACTTGCCTTTACCGTTGTCATCCACCATACCACTCTTTTACCTTCTCCCTGCTCCAGGTAACTATACCTGTGATGTCACCCACTATGGATGTGACGGCTCTGAACACAGTAGCTTACTACACAGCTATCATGCTCTTGGATCATTAGAACAGTAAACATAATTGAAACATGGGAGATTATAACTGTGATGTGGAAGCTACAAAGTGCATGCAGGTATTGTCATACTGACCTCTGGGTAGTCAACATGTACATATGGGACACTAACCACAAACACTGACATCCCCCGGCACATGCAACTACACCTGAAAGATCAACATGCTTTTAGTGTTGTTACACATGATACATACTGTCAAATGTACAAAATGCATTTTAAAACTGTAATACATGGTATGTCTGCTGCCTGTCAACACTACTCAACAATATTAATCTACAATTGTCTACCTAGTATGTTCATCCTGTGCATCAGACTATATGAGCATGTCCCTGCCACATGACCTGCACCTGCCAGGGGTTGCACGGGCACTAGCAGGCAGAGGTCCAGATTGGGTACTATCTGATGACATGTGGATGACAGGGATGTGGCACAGGCATCATCATATGCACAGGGTGATAATGTTTGCCAGAGGCCTGGGCTGCACCATTGGATGACATCATGTGTGTGTGTTAGGGCCTGTGATATAATTGGGCGTGTGTAGATGTTATGTGTGTGTGTGTTGAGGTTCCCTACATTTGTTTCCAGTGTGTGTGTGTATGCATGCACACAGGTATGGCATGTGGCTGGCCTACACAGGGGTATTATTGACAGCCGCAGACTGTACAAGGCAGGTTTCACAGTTCACTGTGTCCAGCCATGGCCACGTGACCTGCACCTGCCAGGGGTTGCACGGGCACTATGAGCAGAGGTCCAGATTGGGTACTGTCTGATCACACATGTCTACTGGAATCGTGTCCCTGTTGGGACCGTCCAGGACCATGTGCACATGGCCTGCTGTGTCCTGGTGTGGACTGCACAGCACCAGCTGCACTGCTGCTGCTACCGCCACTATAGGAGCGGGCATGTGCAGTAGCATGTTAACGTAGACCTTCAACAGGTGATGTAGCTAACCTACGTCCACGTGCCTGATGCCTCACTCCCACCAGATGTTCCAGCACAGACATTCCATGCTCGAGGATTGACATGCCACGGTCAAGGACTCCCGCCATGTCACCCAATCATCTATCCAAAACATCTGCAAGATGATGATGAGCATTTGAAAGTGCCTGGATGTTGTCAGTTAATGAACGGACAGCAGCCCTCTGAAGCCTCAGACATTCTCTGTTGTGTTGTTCAGCACATGCCTATGCCTCCATTACAGTCCAAAACATGTGTCTGGTGACTCCAGCTGATGTGCTTTGCCTCGCAGGGGCATGTTGGCCAGTGGTCCTCCTACGAGCAGCGCTGGGCACATGCCTGTGTGGGACATCACCAGTCAGTTGACTGGGATCATGGTGTGCAGGCACACCTTCCATAGTCTCCACAGTTCCCTGTTCCATGTTACTACCCGCCAACTGTCCCTCCTCTATGGCCAGTGGTGATGGGGTATGTGTATGCAGAGGACCTGTGTGCGAGGATTAGGGAGATACAGGTGGAATGGCAACCAATGGCACAGATTCAGCTCCTGACAACCTTGCCTGTGCCTCAATCATACTATCATCATCACTGCTAGAGTCTGTGGGGACACTAACATCAGATGGACCGCAGGAGGGCAACGCACCTACATCAACACCTGTGAGGTAAAGGCAAGAACTGTACATTACAAGTTATACCAGACACAGACAGACACACACAGACACACACACAGACGCGCACACACACTACATGCAGGTGATATGACAGATGGCATTCAGCTTAGACAATTATAGTGGTAGTTATCATAATCCCTGAGTTGCACACAACAGTATGCATGTATTATAGCAGATGGCATGCACCTTACACAATTATAGTGGTGGTTAGCATACATACCTGTATTGCACCATTTGTGTTAGTAGCCTATGCCCCATACCTGCAACACAATGCATGCACTTTGCACCATTGCACCACACTGCCATGGTGTGTGCAACATGCACCACATGTTAACAGACCATCACTGACCTTTGTACATCTGCCACTGAAGCTTTGTGTTGGCCACTGCCCCTATGTGTGAGGACATGAGCAGAAGGGTATGTCGACTGCATACTATGTTTGCCTGAGCCCTAGCTTGCATATCTCCCCTAAAGCAGTGCATGTCTGTTCAACATTATTCCGCCTACCCCTGAGCTGAATCTAGACATTGTGCATGTGGCTGTACACACATGTTTGACATGGCTGTCCCTACTTTGCAATGGTGCCACAGACCAGCACAGGTTTGCAGTACACCGGCCTGCTGTGTGGTGTATGACCTTGCCAATCACATGTAGTATGACATGTCTTCTGCTGAAGTGTTGAATGACATGCATACATGTGTAACACAATGGTGTCCTTTCCAATCTACAGTACGGTAATGGTGTCCAAATAAAGGGACGTGTTATACTAACATGGGCCTTCAGCTGATGCAATGTTGTCTGTCCATCCTACAAATATGCAGTGACATACTGCACATTGAGCTGATATGCATAGCCATTGCAGGGCATCATGTGGCTTCACAATTGCTATACAGTGTGAGCTACTGGCACAGTTCATAGCCATGACTATGTTCACATACAATACATATGTAATGTGGAATGTGACCCACGTCACTGAGGTGTATACACATTAAACCTTAATGTGGAATGTGTGACACAGGTCACAGAAGGGTATACGGATGACACCCCTGCACATCTGAAACCATATTACTGATGCCTGGCAACTATGCCCACACATGGCTAACTTATCAGTACTCTATGTCCCACATTCCATTTGTGTACCTCACACACATGAGTACAGGTATGACAGTGATGTCTGACATCAGCAAGGTGAATGTACTGTATCTGTGGCCTGATGTGGTTGTATGTGTATGTTGTACAACACATGTATGTATTTGGATACTGTATAGGTGAATGCTTTCATGTCGTGACACACTCAAGATGTTCAAGACATGTTATGTGGTGGTTTCATGTTATGCCTACACAAGCTGTGCACAGGCCTGTATGATGTTTAGCATTTTACATCTGCAGTATCACCATTACATAAAGGCCATAGTTGTATTGTGTCGAGCCAATGTACAACAGGGTGTACATACATGCACATCACTTCCACTGTGTGTGTTGCTTCATGTTTCTGGCCATCCACCTTGGCCATGTGTACACATGTTCTGCCCAATGGTTGTGATGGCCATCTTATTTCACATATCAGTGTTATCCCATATGACATACACCCATAGATGTCATATGCTCCACTGAGGACAGGGTTATGCAGACAAAGGGTGGTATGTATGGGATATGAGACAGCATGTTTTGCAGGATAGTTGCGCAATGTTGCAGTCAGCCCACTATATGTCATGGACATGTCAGATAGCACATGACATTGTGTGACATTTATAGCAAGGGTATAATCCACAAGGGTGTATCCTGTGGACCGGTTATACTCCAGCTCCAATACATTTAGAGTGTGTGCACACACATATGCTCTCTGTACAGTACTGTTCATATTCCTAACATGTGTAAGGCTGATATGTAGTTACTGTCCCTACAGTGAAACACACCTCCACCATTGTATTCACAGTTGTCCACACATCTGGCAATGACAGTTTGGAAGGTTTAGTGTAGGTGTTTCATATAGTCTTCAATTGTTTCACATGGGTAACCACTGTGATGCATTGCAGGTCTGTCCAGTGTCTATTAACAGGACCACCATACATTATGTGTGCATGTGTTATGGCAGATAGCATGCAATTAATATGATCCGTGCATGATCAAGCCTGGTAAATAATAACAATCTCACCTGACACGGGCTGCTGTTGCTGCAAAACACCAGAGGTACCTAAACAGGAGTGTCACAGCAGTAAGATCATTACCCACACCTGTGTGATAGCTACAGGGTGCAATGTCCATGTTAGCACATAAGCCAGTACAATACATTATACTATAGAGTATGCACATCTGTGCATACATACAGTAGCCGGCTTTAGTATGTGGCATGTGTGCATACATGCCTTGCATATGATGTTACATTACATATTGTACAGTAACACATGTAACTATGTGAAATATAGTTGTGCTATATGTACAGTACTGATTTACCAGGCAACTCCAGGCTCGGTGGTTGAGAGACACCCACCTCCACAAAACCAGCTAAAGCTTGTGGATGGAGGTCTGCAGGTGTCCCCAGGTTAGCCAGTAATTCATCGGTATGTGTGAGTGGGGGCTGGGTGAGTGGCCTCCCACCTGTTGCACCTTGTTCACTGGCGACTGCATTAGAACGCTGTTTTGACCATCTTATGAGGTCAGTGCAGTGTTGGCGCACCTGCTGATAGGTGTGATTATGACCGCCAACATCATTTACCCTCCAGCGGAGTTCCTCCCACAGGGCATCCTGCTGCTCTGCATACTGTGGCACATGGCTAAAGAGTGTTGTATGGTTGTCAAGGAGGTATGGGACGAGGACCTCATCCTCCAAGAAGCTGTATGTTGGCAGCCTGCTATGTGGCATACCTGGAAGACATAATAATGGAGACAGGTCACAGTAACTCACAGAGAAGTACAGAAGTACAGCAGAACATACATGTGTATCACATTTATTAAGATTACAAATAAGTCTTTGCAAATCTACATGACACTAACACCACTGACATGTATAAGTCACACACATTTGACACTTACTGGTGATGTGATGTTATTGCCATATATATGTGTGTGTCATGTGATGACATTGCTCATACACCATGTGGATGTTGTCTTGACGTGGACATGTCTGTTTGCCTGTACTGGTGTCTTTACCTATCAGCGTATGCCTGGATGTGTTCACATTAATGCAGTCAACCTTAATGCTCTGTATATGTCACATATATAGTCATACATAGCCGTTAGGAACATGACCTGTGACCCTGCAGACTTGCAAGCATGTATGTGTTTTGCCATATACATCTACATGACACTGTACAGATGTGTAGCATCCTGCCATGTATTGCCTGTGTTGTACATGTGTAACACATGGGACAATAGCTAGCCTGATGGCATTTGCAGGGTTGAATATCAACTATAGCATGTATGGTCATAGCGATCTAGTAGGTTATATGGCCTGGGCCATTTATGAGCCTAGGCAGACAGGTTACCTAGCTGTAGGCAACAGACAGGTAGGTTTCAGTGGCCAGTTGAGGCAGTGCCACAGAACTGATCCACAGGGTTAGATATATTTGGCATGCTGTCATCATACCATGTCACAGAGAGGGGCGATGTGCAGCTTCGCTGGACAGGGATGCATAGTATGGCAAGAGTATGTTAAGTGTATGGGACAGAGATCTGTCAGGCATGTTGTGATCCTTGTACTAGAAAGATGGATGTCCATGAAGTATGTGTTTATTTGGGATCAGGATGTGTTAAGTATGGCATGTCCAAAACCTCTGGGTTGGACATGGCTTTATTCAGGGTAGGCTGCATGCTACACTGTGCAGCTAGGGATTGGGAAGGGTAGTGTAGGCCATCTACACATGGGCAATAACCCTTAAAGGAAATATGTGATCTATTATGGGTCACATGAGTGTTGAGTATGGCTGAGCAATTATCCCTATATTCCTGGATGGCACCCTGTCATGATTAGGGGTGCCACATACAACTACCTGACTGGTGTGGTGAAGTAACTATCAAAGGAAAGACTACTGTCCAGCTGCATCTGATACACACACAGTTGCCATTATGTTGACCACTGCCTAGGTGGTAGTTCATGGGTACAGGGTTTTTAACATAGGGGATGACAATGCAATACTTAGCTGTCAGATTGTGGCTATACATCACACACCACACATCTGACACACAAAGGCCCTTCTGTATGTTGAACGCAGCACACATTGAGTCAAATATTGCTCCTAGTTCATAGTCATTTTCAAACATCAATAGGCTGATGCCTTCTGTGTTAGTCTGTGTGGTATAGATAACAAAGAGGGGGAGTACCAGGAATGAACCCTGTATTACTGTGGCTGGCACTGGTTTGATGTGCATGTATTAGTCAGACACCTTTTGTAGTGTTGGTTCTGCCAGCAGTCCTGTTGCCAACCACTCCTGTGACATAAGAATATATGCCTAGTTTACTGAGTGTAGCTGGAAGACAGTATGGGAGATGGTGTCCTACAACCTGGCAAGGTCATGATATGCAGTGTGAATCAACCCTACTGTCATCTACATCTGTAGGTTCATGGCCTTACAGACCAGCCTCAACAGGGTAGTTGTGCACTATTTCCCGTTATCAGTGGTATCTTCCCCTTTGTGGGGTGTGATAACTGTTGCTGTGCACCGTTCGGTGTCTACACAGCCTAACATGGAGCTATGATTGAACATGATGTGTATGTGGATAGCTGATTGTTCTTACATTTGTGTAGGATACACCCTGGGATGTTGACAGGTCCCATGAAAGCTGTATGTATGGCCTTAGAGAGTGCAGCTTGTACCTGCATAGTTGTTATTACAGGAGCCCTGTAGTGTACATGGATATATTACTACATGTACCTGTTGGGGGGGGGTAGGTTTAGGTTCTCCAAGACCCTATCTGGATGAACAGGTGCTATTTCTGCATGTGCAGTACTTCCCATGCCATAGTGCTGTGCAGCATGGCAGGTCTTGTCGTTGCCATTACGATTAATGACACAACCATAGAATGCTCTGTGCTTGGCCTCATAATATGTGGCTGATTAGTTTCACAGTAGCTCTGTGTGGTTTTATATGGTGTATCTGCATCTTACTGAGGCTGACCAGGGATCACGTACACTCATGTGTGTTCACTCTTGCAACAGTTACTACCTTCTGTGGTACAGTTTAAAGCATGGTACCACCAGTTTGCCTTCTTGTTTGTGTTTGGTTGAATCCTGGTTATGTTTCAATGGCACAATCACTGCATGTATGTGACTGCTTAAGGTTCATTTGTGTATGATTCAGCATTTGCACATGTATTGTCCATTTGCATGGGTGCCATGACAGTCACCACTCTGTTCGTAGGAAACATAACATTGGCATTGGAGACTGATTATGTGTAGCATACTGTTAGCTCTGTTTGTGTGACTACTGTGATCCAGGTCATTGGGGTGGATGGAATCCAACATGCATTGAGCGCAAGTGTTGGTAAATGAGGAGTCTTCCCAGTTCATAATGGAATAGTTGAAAGTAGCCATTATTATGGTTTTCTGTCTCAGACCTAATCTTCCCCATTACAGCACATTATGACAGTTGGGAAATCCATGGCATGGTGGGTAATCTGTCGCAAGGTGCAATTTGAATTCCACTTTGGCACAAAGGTAGTTGCTCAGCATAATGCATCTGAAGTTATGCAAGTGCAACTAGCATGGGGGTGTACATATCCTTCAGCAATATGGACACACCTGCGGCCCATGTGTTCCAATAAAGGATAATGGACAAGAGGTGATGTACGTGTTATAACATGGTCATGCAGGTGTGCTCTCCGGAGCACTGTAACATGCCTCAGCCACTGCACAGATATGTTCTATATGTTAGTAATTGACATATGTGTGTCCATATAGTGTTTCTGACATGTATCATTGTGTAGCGAGACCCGCAGTTTATTACTTGGCTGTCCCTGTAACAACAGTGGACCTTCACTTGAACTGTGCATGATGAAGGCACTATAGGGGAAGCATGAGCCCTAGGCAGTATCCAGATTCCCAGGGGTGACAGGTGCAGGCCCTGTCTGGCAAAACGTCATGGTCTGTCAACAATGTTATCCCAGGCAGACAGATACTGGATAACCTTTGACTTGCACCACTACACTAGACAATTGTGAAATACAGTACTTTTGTCCCTGTACTGCAGTATCATTCTGGCCAATGGCAGAATGCTACCCAGGCCTTGGGACATACCTGCATGGGCTACAAGACCTGACAGTTCCTACATGTGTTTCCATGCAGTCCAGGCTACTGCATCACAGGTCCTGCACAACAACATAGAATATGCCAGAGCTATGTGTATAGCTCAAAAGGTGGTCTGAGTGTATGGGTATGTGGCTAATCATGACAGACAGGCAGCTGACAGTATGTATGCCCTCGTATAGGTTGGTGTGTAACATAGTGCTAGAGTTTGCATTCACAAATGAGTACTGTTGGGCATGTTTCCAGGCACGTGTTCTGAGGTGTGGCACAATTATGCAAACTATGTCATACAGTTTGTGTATTTCAGTGTCTGTTTCTTCCAGTTTGGGAGGTCACTTGTTTGGCCAGATTAGAAGCGTCTGTGAATGTGTGTGATTTCTGGTAGTGTGTGTGGGTGTCCTTACTGTGTTCTGGTAAGGGTATGTGTTGGTTGTGATGATGAGATGCATGTGTTAACCTACACCTCATGACTGCCCAGTCCAGTCATGCATATATTTGTGTTATGGATGTGACAACACTGGCTATTACAGAAACATTGTAGCTACCTTTAGCAGCAATCCTCCTCTGAGGAGCACATCACATCCTGTTAGTTGATTACAGATGATGCAAGTGTCTACAGGTCTGTTTCCTTCTCTGGGTATATACTCACATCATACCAGGACCATGAGCTCTGTTGGGCACAGACACCCACTCTCCAAACAGAGTCATTTATCAATAGGATCTGATGCCGCTATCAACATGATCAGGATATAATCAGATAGTGTAAGCCATCACCTATGAAGTGGCTGTTACACATGGGCAGCCTTGTCCTACATCTTACACTCCTACTGCAGATGTTACACTGGAGTTAAAGATGATATGCAACCTGTTTCATTACCAGTACCGTGCACTACCTTACATACAGTATGTGCAAGCGGCTGTTAGGTTGGCAATGAGAGATTAGGCTACACAAACCTGAAAGTTCAACCAGTGTGTCTGTACTCTCAATATCCAGTCTATGTAGGTGTGCACATAGCCATTTGGCCCAGCCCTGTATCAAGGGTCACTACACATTTGCATGACATGAACACATGCACAGCTGTTATTGCTTGCAAACGATACTAGAGAGGACCAGCCCTGTAACAAGGGTCACTACACATTTGCATAACATGTACACATGCACAGCTGTTATTGCTTGAAAATGATACTAGAGAGGTCCAGCCCTGTAACAAGGTCACTACACATTTGCATAACATGTACACATGCACAGCTGTTATTGCTTGCTAACGATACTAAAGACGTCAATCCCTGTAACAAGGGTCACTACACACTTGCATAACATGTACACATGCACAGCTGTTATTGCTTGCAAATGATACTAAAGAGGTCCAGCCCTGTAACAAGGGTCACTACACATTTGCATAACATGTACACATGCACAGATCTTATTGCTTGTAAACGATACTAGAGAGGTCCAGCCCAATAACAAGGGTCACTACACATTTGCATAACATGTACACATGCACAGCTGTTATTGCTTGCAAACGATACTAGAGAGGTCCAGCCCTGTAACAAGGGTCACTACATATTTGCATAACATGTACACATGCACAGCTGTTATTGCTTGCAAACAATACTAGAGAGGTGGCTATTACATGTGTTATGTGCATAGATAGTTACCTAGCTCTTCCAATTATCTTTGCTATCATGCTGCTGTTAGATGAATACAAATGCTATGTATCCTGTTATTGAGTATTGTAATTGCCAATAGATATAACTACTGTTTGCATAACATAACAGAACTGCTATGTAGATCTGCCTGAAATACTGTACATTATACAGTTATTGGCACAGTATCCCACAATGCACACCATATTTGCACGGTAAGCCCACTTTCAACATGTTCATCTTACTTATACACCCATACATACAGCTGAGCATGATACAATATATCGACATATACTATCCCATGTTATCGCACATACTTGTTGGACCAGTCCTGACACTGACAGTGGCTGAAAGCAAATTGGTGAGTTCCAAGCCCATATCATCCCTTGTGGTATATGCGGAGTTTGCCTTGTGACCTACAGCAGTACACACATAGAATAATACAATTATTACTACTGCTCAACAACACATCGCTACAAGATAGCTATTTCCACTGTATGCATTGATTACACTGTAATTCTTACAGAACAGGTACTACATACACAGACATACTATATATTATACATACCTACTTAGTAATTGGAGGTGTTATTAACTAGTATAATACTCGTTTTCGGTTCGTCTTTC
>NC_056745.1:102617098-102637098 GCF_019279795.1 Protopterus annectens | reverse complement strand
CAATAACCCACGCCTGGGTAATGCTGATTACCACGGTTGGCGTGGTTTGGTCCCGAGGCCAAGGGACCAAACAAAGCCAACCGTGGGTAATCAGCATTACCCACACCCAGGCGTGTTATTATATTATAATGACATTATTTAAGAAAAGAAATAATTACTTTTCTTAAATAATGGCATTGTATAATGCTCTTACTGCCCTTCCGCAGCTGTCTGGTATTCTGCGGCAGTTCTGATGTACTGCACGCCTGCACAGTACATCAGAACTGTGGCAAAAGCAACGGAGAACAAGATCTCCGTTGCTTTTGTCTCGCTATGTTAAATGGGTTTAACATAGCGAGACAGCTTTAAAATAAGCAACGGATATCTCCGTTTATTTTAAAGCTGTCTCGCCATGTTAAACCCATTTAATATAGCGAGAAGCTTTAAAAGCAACGGAGATCGCAAGATCTCCGTTGCTTTTATACTGTGTCGCTATGTTAAAGGAGTTTAACATAGCGAGACAGCTTTAAAAAAAGGAACGGAGATCTCCGTTGCTTTTTTTAAACCTGTGTCGCTATGTTAAACTCTTTTAACATAGCGAGATTTTATATAACGGAAAAGTCCAGGCGACCGGACCTTTTTCCGTTAGTATATTGAGGGATTTACAATGGGCACGCTGGTTGGGCTGGCCAATCAGCGTGCACGTTTTACGGGAGGTATTGTATAATAATAGTTATAATACCAGAGCTGCATGTATTTTGTGTACACTCCAATTCCTTTGGAGTGCTTCTGTCACGAAGTGTGTTCATAGATGTTTATATATATGGCTATTGATGTAACTGTATAATATATATATATATATATATATATATATATATATATATATATGGGTCTACCTGACAACACCGACGCACTACAACACCGACAACGAAATCACCGACACCACATAACCGAAAGTTCACAAACACGAAACCTCACATGCCCGACACACCACAATCCCGACAATCAACAAACAAAACAACTCCCCTGTCCAAAAAGCACACATACACAACACAAGCACACCAAAATCCTTACAAACCAACACTAAACCTTACATACACAACTATCTATAACCTTAACCCAAACCCTAACCCTAAGGTCCGTCACTATCGCACACTCACCTAACCCGCGCCCTAACCCTAACTCACTTAACCCACCCCTAACCCTAAAGACTGTCACTATCGCACACTCACCTAATCCGCGCCGTAACCCTAACTCACTTAACCCGCCCCTAACCCTAAAGACTGTCACTATCGCACACTCACCTAACCCGCGCCCTAACCCTAACTCACTTAACCCACCCCTATCCCTAGAGTCCGTCAATATAGCACACTTACCTTACTCACACCCTAACCCTAACATCTGTCACTTCCGCATACTTACACAGCCTTTTCACATGTCAGTGTTCTCAGCGTCGGGGTTGTCATCCGTCGGTCATCTCAGTTTTTGATCTTCTGGTGTCGGTGTTCTCATCGTCGGCGTTGTCAGCTTTCGGCGTTGTCAGGTAGACCCATATATATATATATATATATATATATATATATATATATATATATATATATATATATATATATATACACATATATATATATATATGTGTGTGTGTGTGTGTGTGTGTATATATATATATATATATCTATGTGCAGACATCGCTAACATGTGTGTGTATATATATATATATATATATATATATATATATATATATATATATATATTTCATATTAATTTGTAACAGTAATACATATGTAGACTGAAATGTGTTGGTTCACAAGCTACAGTACATTACAATGTACTGTACATATGTGCACAAAATGACTGTCGCATTTGTGATCATTACACTGGAATGCATATGGTATAAGGTGTAGTCTCAAGACCATGAAACATGTATACACCTCAGATGGCTTAGTGATAAGTCCCATGACTATAGTGTACATGGTCCAGGGTTCAACACCTGCGATGCTTTACAAATGTTTTTTACTCCAGAATAAGGCTCATTTAAGCAGTTGTAAGCATGTTTAAAATTGTTTGTGTGCCATTATAGCAGTGGTTAAACACAGTTAGACAGACTTTGTAACGTATAACCTGTGCGGGAAAACATGGCCACATCCGCTAACTACTCAGGATATATACATGTCAGTGAAGCAACATCTCACTATGTGCTGACATAACATTACATTCTCTGTTGACTGTACTCTCCAGCACACATGGGTTTATATGGGTGTTTCGAATGGTTATTATACAGATGATTACTACCTGTATATACAAGCTGTGGTTAAAGTATAGTTTTGAACATGATAAACATCCCTGCAGATGCTGTAACCATTATACTGTTGACATTAACATTGCTTCCGCCTATTTAGATGATTTCTATGTGTAAGTTAGGCTAAGCAAAGGGCGGAGGCCCCCAAACCCACTGAGCTTCACTTATTCTTGAAATAACAACATATAACAAATGTAATGTGAGACAATACATTACATTCCTAGCTACATTAGGCATAGCCCCCTCACTGACACACTTCAAGGGAAACCTTGTTGTGTGAATGGGTAACAGAATATACACTCCTGGGATCATGTGTCCCAGAACCATACAGCCAGGGGCTAGGGGAGCCTGTCTAGTTTGATAGCTGCAAGACCTGTTGGGGAAATTGAATGGTGTTGAATTGTCACATTAACATGCCCTCTTTAGATCACTAAGTGGCCCTTTCACCCTCCACAACCCCAGTCTTCAACAGCTTCCAGCAACTCTGCCTGGAATTGCTTCATTAGCTATGCTTGACAGAGGCTCAGTTACTTCATCAATGGTGCAGAGAAAGCTAACACACTGTAGCTATGCTTCTAATTGCCCTTGGGCAGATAAATAGTAGACTATCTCTGAACCTCTAAAGTGCAGGCCATCACAGCCATAATATGTGAATAAACAGACCTTCAGATCACAATATATAGTGAGAAATCACCATGTAGTCAGGAAACAGTTAAGTACAGCAAGAACATACAGAACACTGATACTTAGTCACTCCAAAAGCCTATCTTGGAAGCTAGAAGACTTGTATAAGTTTAAGGCTTTCTATTGCTTACCAGTAGGTTACCTACAGGAGAGATTAAAAACAAGCACAGATGGGGAACATGCATGTAACAATACCATACCGTCCTATGTGTCAGCCTTAGGCTTTGGAATACTGGCCAAGGCTATTGGCACCTCCATGGTGCCTTATTTATGAGAGCTTTGAAGGTGAATACCAGCTCCATAAACAGCACAATAGCAGAATCAGTGAGGGTTATACTACTCAACACCAGGGGTTGTGATCACAACATGCATGCACTCACAACACTCCTCAGGATGGACAACATCAACATCTGTGCAGTGACTGAGATCTGTCTTAAGGTTCCTGAGAGCATACCAGCACTACCAGACTACAACCCATACCACACATTTCAGCCACAGAACATGGACTGACACAGACATGGAAGGGGTGTATCCATATTCATCAGGGATACCTACACCTCCAGGTTAGTGGGGCAGCATTATACCTCTGAGATCATACATGTGCAGCTAACATCAGCCACAACTGCAATGCAAACTGTGGCCTGCTACGGATCACCCTCCATGTCCCAGGACCACCACTCCACTTACCTAGAGACAGTGGAGAACATGACAGACCTGACACACACCCTGGCATTGGTCGATGTCAACTACCATACCATTAACTGGGAAACTTACTCCAGTACTCACCTCCAGGCCCAGCGCTTCCTGGAATTTATCATCTCATATGCCCTGTATCAGGTGGTAACCTCCCTAATGAGGGGTGGAAACATACTAGAAGTGGTCATCACCAACATGGGCAACAGGTGCGCCACAGCGGAGGTTAACCGGTCACTGGTTAGATCTGACCATGAACTATTCACAGTTTCTACACCCAAGCATCTCCCCCACCCACGGATACCACAGTATATACCTTTCCTACAGCCAAATTTACACTGCTAGTGACAGGGTGGGGGGTGGGGTTTCACAGCCCCCATGCTAAGGGGAAACACTGCTCAAGATACAGACAGATTTACAAATGCAGTCTATAAGCACCTACACGGATGTATGGATCGTGCCATCACTGGTAAACCAAGACTCACTCTCCTAGACAAGGACACCAGTCTGGTGGACCTCTGCAATAAACAGGCTATACTTCAGAAGTAGGACAGTGTTCCAGACAAACAGCGAATCCCAAGAAGGGCAGACATCCGTGTCCACTATTAGTGTGATACGTAGGTCCCTCATGACATCATCCAAGGCTAACATCAGCAAGAGAGTACACAAGGATTTGAAAGATAACCACAAAGCCTTCTTTGGCTATGTCAAGGATCTATGTGGAGACACACAGATTTGCACTGTGCTGGTGAAATATAGCACAAAATATGCTGACCCTACTGATATCGCCAACATTCCTGCAGATACATTCAGTGCATACCTCACCCCCTAAAGAGCCCACTACACTACCCGAAAGGTACAGTATCCCACACATCAGAGACACACAGGTGGAAATGGTCCTCTCTAACATCAGAACACAGCATCAGTGGAGGCAGATGTTGTCCCAGACTGCATCTTGCAAACTGTACAAGACAACCTGATCCCCCACCTAATTAAGCTTTCCAACCTCAGCCTCTCCACAGGCTACATGCCCATACAATGGCATGTGGCAACGGTTATTCCACTCCATCAAGGTGGAATCACAACTGACCATGGTAACTACCACCCCATAAGCCTGACTAGCCTGGTCTGCAATGGTATGGATTGCATCCTCATGGCACTCATTAACAAAGACATTGGTAACCTCCGAACACGTGACCCAACCCAGGTCAGCTTGGTTGAGTGCAGTTCATGCCTACTGAACCTGTTTAACGTCTTACATACAGTCATCAAGACATTAGATGAAGGTGGAGGTGGTTCACACATACTACCTGGACCTCTCCAAGGCTTTTGACACCATGCCCCACTCAGGTATTATTGATAAACACACCAGCCTGTACATGCACCCATACATCACAGGTTGGGTTGCCAACGGGCTTACACACAGAACCCACATGGTATGACTAACGGTCTCCAGGCCCAACTCTTGACCAGTCACGACTGGTGTCCCACAGGACTCAGTGCTGGGAGCCCTACTGTTTGGCATATACTTCTCAGAGGTACAGGCAAACACAGGTGGACTACGGCAGACTGTGTTTGGCAATGACTGCGAACTGAGAGCCATGATTGATAGTCCAGCTGACACAGACATCCCTCAAGGGGCCTCACAGAGAACGTCACAGGGTGTCAACGTCACAGCCTTCAGCCAAATGCCGCTAACTGCATGGTCATTCCATTGTGGAATATTAAGCACCCACATATTAACATATATGTGGCAGCCACTTTAATACGGATGAGGTAATGGGGTATCTGGGGACTAAGGTAGATAGTGGTCTCCCCTTTGACAATCACATCTCCACAATAGTTAGGACATCCTTCTATGTAGGCCATCTGATTACTAAAGGATTCCCATCTAGACATACTGGGGTTATAGTGCCCCTTTACTCATCACTCATCACTCATCAGTCCCATCATAGGGTATAATATCCCATTTGGGATGTACCTCAGAAGACACTTCCAACAGCTGGGGGGTCCATGAATGTACCTCACCAAGGGGAATACTGGCCTCCAACATATGGCCTGTGCAGCCAGACTGAATAAACTCCTGCTTTACTCAGTGGCATCTTGTTTACCCCGAGATGATCTCCGCTGGCCAACACAGCCATGTTGAACTCAGGCTTAATGGATATGCTCCACCTATGGGAATCCATGTCACAGTGAGCCACACACTGTAGTGAGATGAACCTTGCCACAACAATAACTGGAAGGTGCTGGAGGGGCAGATTCCTGTCACAGACACTCTCCATACTTTGGAACAACATCCCTAACTACATTATACAGAGCCCCTCACTAACACTCTGCAAGAGAAACCTTGAAGTGTGGATGGGGAACAGTAGATGCACCCCAGGGATCCCGCCATTGGCTCTGCTCCACAGAGGGACAGTTAATGAATCAATGGGGTAGCAAAAGCTGACACATTTTGGCTGGGCTTATGAATGGCCTCTGACAGTTGTTCAAGTACCTACCTATGAATCTATATATACAGTATCTGCATATGCTGATAGCTTAATTTACTGTTCAGGTGCTGACTTACCTTGTGCCAATGGCAGTTGTGTCTGCAATAGTTGAGGGCTGCCTATGTTGGATGCACACAGTAGACTGCCTATACATGGCAATTTACAGGTAGTCTTGTGTGTGCTCCATCCATTTTTACTGTGTGTGCAGGTGGAGAAAGGTGTCAGTCCCTAGGTGCCTACACTGTCAGTGTGTGTGCTATATGTTCCCTCCTTGCCAAGGCATGGCATACTGAACATGCCTCCGTCTGCCTACTGGGGCTGGCTCAGGGTTTTTGTGGTCTGAGTACCTCTGTGCCAGTGGGGCCCTTGGCAATGGTGGTGGGCTGTGAGGGCCTACACCATTCTGTCCCTGCTGTAGCTGTTTCCGCAGGACCATATTGTGTAGCATGGCACACACTATGAAGATGTGGGCACACATGCCTGGAGAGTACTGCAAGGCTCCACCAGATATGTCCAAGCAATGGAACTGTGATTTCAGCATCTCAGACACACGCTCTATGATGATTCTGATTTGTGCGTGTGCCTCATTATGGCATTCCTGCATGGGTGTGTGTGCATCTGACAGGAGTCATCATTCAGCATCCCCCACCAGGTGGTCATTTGGGATGTCCCCCTTGGCAAATAATTGATACAGCTGTGAGGCATGCCAGATGTGGGAGTCGTGATAGCTTCCAGGGCTGCCAGCACACACATCCATGATAATGCTCTGGGCATTGCACATGACCTGGCAGTTGATAGAGGGTTATCCCTTGCAGTTTATGTAGCGCCTACCCTGCTCACTAGGTGGTGATTTGATGTGTATGTGTGTGTGCAGTCTATTGCACCCAGTACCTCCGGGTATTCTGCCACACGATGGAAGAGTCGCATATTGCTGGCCAACTCCTCCTGCGTTCGGAGGAAGTATATGTGCTCATTGGCATGTGGTAACATGGCATCCAGGAACTGGTGTAGTACCCTGGATGCTGATGTCTGTGAGATCCCCATGATATCCCCAGTTGGTCTTTGAAAGGTACCTGTAGCTAGTATTCTCAAGCTTACACATATCTTTGTATCCACTGGGATGGGTTTCCCTCTGTTTGTTCTGGCTATGAGGTGTGGCCGGCACAGCTGCACAAGTTGCTGTATGATGTCCCTGTCCACCCTGTAATGCTCTACTATCTCCAGATCATGTAGCCCCTGGTAGGTTACCCTGGGTCTGAACACTCTCCTCCTCCCCTGGTGCCTGAGGTGGTCATGTGCATCATCCTCCACACCACCTTCAGTCTCCAACACATGCTGATGGATCAAAGCTATGGCAGCCCCTAACATGTACATACTAAAAGTTCCCTGTCTGTATACACAACTGGTGCAGAGTGTATGAGAATACACAAATGTGTGTCTGGTGCTTTCACACTTTATACTATTGTGCTTTGGATGCTGCTGATGTCAGTGGGTGTGTATGATCTATTCCAGCTGCAGTGTGTCTTAATTATGGGTTTTGCAATGAGTACTGCAAGTGTGGGGCCTTTACTGTGGAGATCTGCTTGCCTGCCTTGATTAATCTGTTGCCCTTTAATTCACTTTTAAACCTGGATCCCCACCCATTATCAGGCATGCATCCACTTGCCGTCTTTCTTGTTTTGTACTTTCCCTACCCAATTATTGGCAAAATGTGCCTTGTAGCTGATATACTGCAAATCGGCTTTGTTCTGCTTTGACACATTACTGTTTTCTTTGCGGTACAGCCCCTCCCCTTTCCTGTTCTGCAGGTAGCTGCTTGCAGCCTTGTTAGCTGTTGTCAATGGCCCACTGTAGGCTCCTAGGCGTTAATTAGTCATTTGTACTCCAGTTTCACTGCTGCAGCATTTCCTTATTTCTTTCCTATATCCTTCCTGTTTCAGCTGCAGTGTGTGCCACGCAAACCCGTTTACCAGGTTTACGCACATTTTCATCTCTGTTCACCTGCATACTCAGTTACCTTGTGTACTTTCAGCTAAGCATAGCTATAGCCAGTTCAACACACCCCTATCCTGCAGCTTTGCCTAGCTGGGGACAAACCGGTTTAGCAATGCTCCAATGTGCTTACAGCAATGGCGACACATCCCTCTCTTGATGTCAT
Organism: Protopterus annectens; assembly: GCF_019279795.1. Classification (NCBI taxonomy): domain Eukaryota; kingdom Metazoa; phylum Chordata; order Ceratodontiformes; family Protopteridae; genus Protopterus; species Protopterus annectens. The sequence goes on along the minus strand of NC_056745.1, from coordinate 102,628,790 downwards.
CTTTATCTCAAGGGCACACCTTGGTGTTATAACGCTACGCTGTGAGGTGCATCCTTACACCAGCGGGGAATCTGCGATTCACTATTACTCCTCTCATTTGCATGGCATTGCCTATTAATTCCTAGCTACTGCGCATAGCACTGTCATTGCCCCTTAGCAACCCTTGCCCCATAGAATGGTGTAGCATGCCTGCCATTGACTAATATGGGGAAATCGTGATATGTGTTTCATTGCAGTTTTATTTTATATTTTTATATTTTCCTTGCAATCCCCTTTGCGCACAGTTGCCCTGCGCTTCCACGTCGCGATAGTGCGACTATATATATTAAATGTTAATTTTATATTTTGTACATTTTTTAAGCCAATGGCTATATATTTAGCCATTGGCATATATTAACAATGTAATACATGTGCTTGGTCAGCTGTCATGGCTCCAATTTTATGTTTGAAAAAATGTAAACCGTTTTCTACGGTTTACATTTCTGCATGCTTACACTACGCCTGCACAATTTCCTGGATCGCTACATACCTTCATTTGCATGCTACACTGCTGCACATGGGGTAATTAGCATACAGGGCCTTGGAGTTGTGCGGGCGTAGCGTACGCAGGTAGTTCATGTGGAAACAGCTCGTACCTGAATCGCTTTGCGGTCATATTTGGTGTTAGAACACAGACACTACGCCTGCACCTGGCGCAAGCTTCATGAATCCTGGGGAGCATCTCACTCAAAACCAACCCCTGTTTTCTATCTAAGGTGGTTTCAGAAACCAATATCAACCAGTACATCAACCTGCCAGTGTTCTTCCCCAACTTCTGTAACAAAAGGTAAATATTGCTTATATTTGCTAGATGTTCACAGACAGTTAAGATTCTATCTTCACAGAATGAAAGATTTCAGGAAGTTGGACCAGTTATTTGTTTCTTGCTCACCTACCAGACTAGGAAAACCTGTGAACAAAGTGACGTAGCCAGATGGCTCACTGATTGTATCTCATTCATCTGTACCAAGTTGAGTATTTCCTTGTCAAAACCCTTGTGAGCCCATTCAACCAGGGCCATAGCAACGTCGCCTGTATTCCAGTCTAGAGCCTCCATGGATGATATCTGTGCAGCAGAAAGTTGAGCTGCTCCCCATACCTTTATTACTCATTACAAATTGGATCTAGTCTCCAGGGTAGAGCATCATTTGGCTCAATGGTGCTTAGGAATATCCTTCCTTAAGTCCACCCAGGATATAAGGTAGCTGGGGACTGTCTCAAAGGTTGACAATAGAATGAAAATCAACAACATCAGATAAAGACGTTATGTACTCACCAGAATGTTCTGTCTGTGTTGTCCATTTTCATTCTTCCTCAACTCCACACCCTCCAAACCCCTACCCTTGATTTCTGGAAGAATGGTTGATTGAGGGATTATTACCTTTTTTGGTATAATAGTTCCAGATATAGTCTCCATGAAAGCCTTTGTCTGTTTCTGTCAGCAAACTCGATCTGAGGTAATTGAGATAGGTGCATTATGGGTAAGGGATGAGTTTGAGAGGTTTTGGTCCCCATGAGCTATTGTAGTGTCCAAGTCACTTCCAAACCCACAGGTTGAGGAAGAATAAAGATGGACAACACAGATGGAATGTTATGGTGAGTACATAACTTATTTTTTCCAACATTATCTTTCAACTGTGAATGATTTTGCTCAGTTGTTTGTCCACTTTTAGGTCCTGCTGTGTGTTTTTACAGCCCTGTAAATGCATTTGCTTTCAATTTTGAAGGGGTAATAAACCAGCATTTACAAAAAAAAAAAAAAAATAGAAGAGATAGAGAGAGAAAGAGCTAAGTAGTCTTGTAACATTGCATTGTCAATAGGACAGGCTCCCTGACTAGACAATATGTACATAGTCATATGTGGCTTTGAAAGGGCTTGGAATTGCTGGAAAAGTTAGCGGGAGAGCCGGTATGGAAAGCTATAAGGTTATAGCTCAAGAACTTTTTTGAGGCCCCTTTCTTCTCCTGTCAGCTGTGACCATAGTTTCCTTACCCAAGTGGCTGATTCATTCCCACTTTCCACCACCCTCTGAAGACACTAGGGGAGGAAGGTGATGAAGGTGAGGATTGGAGACTGGACCATAATCTAAGAAAATGTTTGGAGGTTTTTACATTCTTAACTACATAGGCCTTATGCTTACACACACACAGACACACACAGACACACACACACACACACACACACACACACACACACACACACACACACACACACACACACACACACACACACACACACGTATATACTCTTACATGTTTCACACATATATACTCAACATTTTTTTTCAATCACATACATCCACATGGACACTAAAATCTAACTAGAGTACTGTCATACCTCTCAACTTCTTTGCACAAAAATTCTAGACAAAAACAAAAATAATGAGGAATAAAGGCTCAAAATCAGGAACATTTTTAAAATATTACTCTAATTCACTTAAAAGGTCAATAGAACAACAGATTTTGCTCAACATGCATTTTCTTAACAATATCTAATGTCTGGCACTATTGCCTGATTGTCATCCTTATTGACTAACTGTAATCCTCAGTGATTTACAAGAAAATCAAACAATTTATGGGGCCATAGCAAAAATGTAAGTCAAAATCAGGACACTGTAAACTCAGGAACAATCGAGCGGTATGACTTATGTGCAGTCCTTGGCAAGTATGTTTGCCAGGCATCTGTCTTTCATACTGTTCCTTCACTACCTGGCCTGTACCAGGTGACAATCTTGCAGCAGACCACATCATCTTCCTCCTACCCTTCAGATATGGCAGATAACCTTGACTTGACCAAGATTTGGCTAGCTAATATGATTGGGATCCGACCCACAGTAAGTAGATCACAATAATTAAACCACATTTATGACTTCATCACAGTAGATGTAACCGATTGCAGCCTAACAAGTACTGAGGATTTCAGTACAAGTCACATCATATTGCACCAAGGATGCATTAAAAGAGAAAGACTGCCTAATCTGGCAGCGTTATCTGCAAAAAGGCATGTTGCTTCTCCACACTAAAACTGTGAATAAAACATCATGACTGGTTACTAAAGGCTGCAGTGTACAGCCTGCCAATTGTTTAGAAATGTGCAGCTAAATGGTTAGAGTCAGCAGATATCTCACTGGTCAAGTAGGATGCCTTTTATATAAGATTTCTGCTTGGTATGCTGCATAGTGAACATCCAGGCTAAGATTCTGTTTTTCTTTTCCAACTGTCTCCTCCGTCTCTGCATTGACTGTAGCTCATGGACAAGCCAAGAGTCTCAGTAGACATGTGGTTTGTACATACCCAAGTAACAACATCCAATACACCAGTCACAGCCATGTTTTAGGCCACAACAAGCACATCTGGGCTGTCAACACTGCTCCTAATTAAGAAAAGGCCTAACATTGGCATCATTTCACCACCACTGGTACACTGTACCATCTTATTATTAGGTGAAACGGTCAAGAGGAGCTCTTTCTTGAAATAAACAGATAATAGTCATACCAAGGAACAGGTTCCACCATCAAGTTCCTGCCTTCTAACCCAAGCTAGAATACCAAATCAAAAGAGTGTCCAGATTTGTCTATATCAGTGGAAACTGCTTAGATGACACTGAAATTCTGTAAAGGTTTGAGCAGTTTGATGGCTTTCACTTATCTCATTGTCAAACTAAATAGTAACGTCATTCAGAATAAACTGGGGATGGGCTTCATGCTTCCTAGGTAGCCAAGTGGATGACACACAAGGAAAAATGTCCATTCCACTCATGCTCAATGATAGATCCAAGAGTTTTGGTGCTATTGGTATCTATTTGGTGCAGGTCAAGTGCAGAGGTAAAACTGATATCCAAACTACTTCTAGCATTACCCTGCTTACATCTGTGAATAACCTGGTGGCCTAGAGGAATGGTTATCACCAAATGTGGTCCACAGCTTTTATGTAAATAGGTCACAATAATACAGTATAAGATTCTGAGCAAATGACAAGATCCAACTTGTAATAATCAGCTGTATATCTGGGTTAGAGGGCTGGATATCTGTGAAGTAGATATTGAGCAGAACAGGGTCCCAATATTGAACCCTGAAGAATGGCACTAGTCACCATTTTGCTTTCTAAGGTGATACCTGCTACTTAAACTACATGGGTTCTATCTTCCAGCCAGTCTGCTGTCCATCTTAAAAGCCCAAAGAGTCACGTTTAGGCCTTTAGGTATATTTATAATTGCAGCATGGGAAACTGTGTGAAAGAACTTGGCCAGAGCCAGGTATGTTGTATGAACTGCATGGCCACTATCTGAAACTTTAGTGACTTTCTCAAGTAAGTTTTACAAAATTAAGCAGGCATATTTTCCTTAGACAAAACTGTATTGCTGTAGTCTAAAGCAGTAAGATTTTTTTCACTAGAGCTTTATAAAATCAGATGTAATACATCCCATGGATTTGCAAATTAGACTTCTAGTCTGATTGATTTGTAGTCCCTTGGATCTGAGGTGGGACCCACCATTATGTAGTGGCATAGTTATAGCTGTTTTCCATACTTTGAGAACATGCCCTACAGTTATGCTTGAGCTGAACAGTTTTGGGAGGTGTTTAGAGAGAGTATGTTTGGTACTGTTGATTAAGCAAACATATATATTGTTGGGGCTCCTAGCACACCTGTCAACCTCTTAGTGCTAGAAGTCTGGACAAAGCCTGACAAAGTGGGGGGACAAAGGCCCAAAAATAGGGACAGATTTTAAATATTGGTTTTATAAACTTAGAAAGTTACTAGAGTAACAGGGTTTGTGGTAACGTGCATTTCTCTGAAGATTTTGAAGTCTGAAACTCAAATGTATGTCATTATTTAGTGACTTCAGTCAACAGATCATCACAGTGATTTGCCAGAAAAATCACACATTTTGTGAGGAATGGACCAAATATATGAGGAAAAAATCTGGACATTATGCAAAAATCTGGACAGCTGAGATATATGGCTCCTAGAGGTGGTATTTTTAGCTTTAAGAGAGTGGATTTAGACTTATGTCATTGTAATTGTGGGAGGTGGAAGGGACTTGGGAATTTATGGAACCTCCTAGATTGTTTCTAGTGTTTAGTTGGTCCTAGGTTTACTTGTAAGTACATTAGCATTAACTTTACAGTCATTGTGGGTAAGAGCACTGTTAATTAATTCAGAGCATTATTATGTATTATTTCTTTATTGCTTGATGTAAAGAATGATTTATGATTATTCTTAGCCTCAAACGCTAAATCTTCTTTATGGCAGCATTCGGAATTTTGCTGATCCTTTTGACTGAGTACTCCAACTTCCCAGATCACAAGTCATTCCAAGGTTGCCAGCATCAGAGGGAAATGTCCTTCTACTGTACTGGTGGTCCAGCTTGGCATGCTAGTTTTTGAAAGAGACAGACCTAGTTATTGCATGAAAAGGGACTCTGCATACCTGTGAAGTACAGTGCTGCATACTGGGGGGGGGGGGGTTGTAAAGCCCACACTACATATAATAGTGTATACTTACTAAGAGAGCCTGGAATTATGTCTGTGGATTTGATATTTTACAAGGATTTTGTATATATCCAGTCTAATAAGTTAGCAACTTCAGCTCCAGGATTATGTTTTGTAAAGAAGGTGATCACCTAGGGGAAACTAAATATCTGGACAAAGCTGGTGTGGTCATGTGATTCACCCCAAAGTTCATGTAGGTTAAAGTCTCCCATGAGAAGTATTTCTGACTTACTGTTGTCAGATTGCTGTTGTAGTGCTTCTTGGAAGGATTTGACATTGATACAGACAGGCTTTACCTGAGCCAGCTGTGTATGAAGAAAGTGAAGGAAAAGCTTGAACAGTAGATTGGCTCATTCATATTTTAAGATACGGAAATGGAACGAAAGTCTGAAAAACTAGCATTAGCATTTAGGAATGTGGTGATAGTAAAGATCAACATTAAGCTACGTAGAATGGTAGATGAAATTGCTAATGGTTTCTCCTTCACAGTCAGAAACAAACAGTGCAGTGGCCTGCCACATTCCCTCGTTCCCAGTAATGTGTTCATCAAAATGCCTGTCTCAGTGTGACTGACATCTACCACAGGAATTGCTGTTCTTGTTTTGGTACTTTGCGTAGCAGGGCTACTTCTTTACCTCTGCTAATTTGGAGTTTCATAGAATCATTCCAGCTGTGGAGCAGCCTAAGACTGTTTCTCATGTTAGCACTGTGCTTGTCTCTAACTATGTGGCCCTTTTTCTCAGATTGCCAGCACTATTCAATTCCTAATACATGATTGACTGACTTGGCATAATGATTAAGGTGCTTACCTCACAAAGTACAGGGTTTGATTCGTACTTTTAAAGGAAAATTGGTTAGGCTTAAAATGACCTGCAAGTGCAGCTAGCCTAGTCCTTACCTATGAATCTATGAATAGAAGACTGTCTTTGTAGTTAAATGGAAATGTGTTTCTTGCAATGAATGGGGTGTAGGAAAGACAGTTAGTAAAGTATGTATAGGCCTTCAAGAGAGAACAGTAAAAATAGCCTGAAAACATGATCACAAGAAAACTGTGATATGATATGGTGATATATGAACACAAGCTGTAGAGAAGAGACAGTGATGAGAATGGAGGAGAATGTTATGTATGAATGAAGAGCCTGACCGCTTGATGCAAGACTTGAAGAGTAAGAAGAGAAAAGGGAGAACCTGATATAATCTAGGTAAAGATATATAATATTTTAGGTGGAGTAGTTGTGCGTCAACATAATGCATATATTATTAGATGGCGTAGAGAAGTTAATGTTATATTACAAACTACAAGTGAGGACTAGGTTGGGCTATGAGTAAACAATTGATAACATTGGGGTTGTGAATTTACCTGTCATGGAGGCCTGAGAGAAAGAAGGCTTCATACAGAAAATGAGAAAACCAACTAGGAAGAAGAGCACTTTGGATGTGATTGCAGTGAAGGAAGAAATTGTCTGTGAGGCAGAAGGAACCAATGGCAAATGCTGATCATGTATGGGTATATTGTATTCTAATCCACACCACAGGAAGAAGGAGCCTTCATGAATGCTTAAAAACTGCTTAAAACCAAACTGTCTAACATCTAACACGGTGGACTACTCTCTTCAGTCTGGTGCCTCATCTAGCAGAGGTGAAAACCATCTAGAATGGACACAAGTAAACAACCAACCGACCACTCAACTCATCCTGAATGGAGGTATGGCAGGTACTCGAAGTTCCTAACCTTTCTGAGTGGATAGGGGCTAACGTCAATTTTGAGCACACTCAATCTACGGGAGAGGACACGAACTTGTGTTCTATCCTGGATTCATTTGACCAAAGGCTTTTCAAATGAAAGAAATTGCAATTAGAAAACTTTTATTTCTTGGAAAGTATGAGGGTCAAACGTGTTTCAAAAGGTTTTCGCCAGTGGAAGTTCCCCACAGGCTTGGGCAGGGATTCCCTACTACATAAGGAGCTCCTGGAACTATTTGACTGACAAGGCTGTGAATACATGGAGCTTTTGATGAAGCATAACGCACTTTCCATTGATAAACTAACAACTGAAGTTGCAGAGCTTAATGACAAGATAGTACAACATGCACAATATGCACAGTTCATATTCGAACATGCTCGTATTTTTACCAGCATTGAACAAAGTATCATCAAATCGAAAAGTTATAAACTAAAGAAATTTGAGAGGGATAGAAGGGACTGTGTAAATGGCTCAGCTTATCTGTTGCCTCTAGTTTCATAAGTATGGGGCCAACGGAATATTACCAACAACACTAACTGAGAATAATAATCAAGAAAGTAACCAAAACATGTTTGAAACTATGAACAATGACAGCAGCCCATTTTCTGACTCTCATACCAATGACGGTCAACAGCAGGGTTTATGCAAGTTGAGGAGATCAGAGTGAATCCGGGAACAACAAGGAACTCAAACAACCAATAACAATCCTTGGAGGAAGCCCCAGAGAACAAATCAGAACAGTTACCAGCACAACAACTCCCCATCTCACAGGGGGATGAGGAGAACATGATAATGGAGGTCGCTAGCATTCGAGCAGGATCCCATTCGCCCAACGAGACCCATGAAGGGGCAAAAGGAACTGTATGGATTGTTTATAGCCAGGATAAGGACTTTAAACTTTACAACTATACTGACATTGAATTGGGAACTGCAGTAGCGGACATTTTTTCACATGGTCTTAACTTTGTATCAGCCAGAGAAGCGGACTTAGCTAAGGTAATTCTGGATTTAAAAGTATATGTCCACAAACTCAATTTTAACATTTTGTTTAATGATAGACAGTTACCTAATGGCATTTTGAGGGTCAGTAGTATGTACAACCCCCCACTACATCCTTTGTTATCACAGTTTGAAAAGTTTTGTGAATTGGATCTACAATCCACACTTGGTAAACATATTAAAAGAATGAACCAACAGAAGGGGAAATTAAAAGTGTATTCAACTTATTACTTAAGGGCAGCCACTAAGACCCATAGTAGATGGTAGGGACTCAGTTACAGTCCCATATGCCCAATTCATAGACCATAAGTTCAAGAGCCTACTGGAGGCTGAACAGCACCTATATAAGGACTTATGGGACTTTTTAGCTAAATTGAACAATGTGGAATTTTCCATGAATGACCATTTGGTCACTATAGACATACGAGACTTGTACACGGTGATACCTCACAAAATAGCTTTGTATTCTACACAGGATTACCTAGCTAGGAGAGGGATTAAGCAACATCACATAAAAACATGCTTAGAAGTGTTAGAAATTATTTTATATAACTATTTTATTACCTTTGAGGGCAAAAATCTATAAACAAAAGGAAGGGGTAGCCATGGGTTCGCCAGTGGGATCTCTCACAGATAACATAGTTGTGCTACAATGGGAAAATCAATATGTTCTAGCACAACAGTACAGAGATAGTATCAAGCTGTATTTACATTTTCTGGATGATTTATTTATCATCTGGAAGGAAGATGAAAATCTATTACATCAATTTTTACATTATATTAACAACAGCACTGACTTTTTGAATCTTACACTTATAATAGGGAGAGAATGGCCTAACTGGATGTGATGATAGAGAAGGACCATGCAAGGGACAGTTATGTGGCCAGTGTTTACTGCAAACCTATGTACTCTAATACTTTACTGCACTTTTCTAGTTCCCACCCACATAAGCAAAAGAAAGCTGTGGTAAAGGGACAAATGGTCAGGGTGGCACGCATGAGTACTAGGGAAACAGATTTTAAAAGGGAATGTGAACTATTAATCAACATGTTCACTAGGAGAGGATACCCCATGGATTTACTATATGAGACACGGGTGGAAGTATCAACTGTTATATACAAACCAATCCGGACTAAGGACAACTATGGGGGACATATTCCAATAACAGGAAAACACAAACAGAACGATTATACAGGAGCTATGATAACTACTTTTAATACTGAAAGCAGCAGCATTAATTGGATCTTATACAAGAATTGGAATGTTTTCAGAGAAAACTATAACATTCTAGAAGCCCTAGGTCAGGCTCCAACTATAATGTACAGTAGGGGGTGCAACTTTAAGGACATGATGGAGAGGAAAACCATTAAAATTGTACCTCAGGCTAAGATGACCAAGTGTGAGAGATGCAATACATCCTGGAGGGTGACATGATAAATTTGAGAAACAAAGATTTTCCCATAAGAGGGAAATACAACTGTGACACAACAGGGGTCATTTATGGGTTTCTCTGTCAAGTCTGTGAAGCCTTTTACATAGGCAAAATGGAGAGGAAGCTTCACAATTGTAAATATGAGCACATGTATTAAATTAAGATGAAGAGAAGTACCAATGCTCTGTATAGGCTTGTGCTGTCACATGAAGGACATGAGTTTAAATTTGGTATAGTGGAAAACGTGGAAAAAAATCCACGGGGGGGGGGGGTCCATGGTCTACCTTATTTGAAAAACAGGAATTAATTTGGCAGATAAAGTTAAGGTAACTTATATAATAAAATTAGCCAGTATGAATAAATGAATGATTTAATTCTAAGCATTTAGTAAAACTATATAAATGCAGTATTATCAGGGTGTTTTGCTTTTAATTTTATACATATTCACATAAATTGTATTAAAAACATTTTTTAGGAGCTGTAACACTGTACTAGGGGGTGTGGATAACAGTGACCAAGTTAACATATACATATACATTTATTATATAGTTTCTGGTTGCAGACTCGCCCAGGGATTCATAAAGCTCGGAGCAAGGATGGCGTTAGCCTTGCGCCGAGCATGTGGCATAGAGATGGCGCAGCAGCACCATATGAATATTAATGAAGGCAAGCTGCCACACTGTCCACGTGCACAGGAAATGTGCGCGAGTGCAGGGGTTGTGTTTAAGTGCTGCACGGAGGTGTGAACATGTCCGCTACAGTCGCGCAACCTAAAATGCTGACTAGTACAGCCTGCCTCTAATACCAATCAATCCTGTCAGTGTCTACAGATACTGAAATGTATGCAAAACATATAAGAAAGTTCTGCGAACAACATAATAAAATCACTGGAGTAAACACACAAGCACATAGATGAATGTTGAGCCCCCATCCTTAGAACTATTACATTTAAAACCCTGTGTCCGTATTTCATTGTAGTATTGATTTTTATACCAAGTGGAAGTGAAACACAGCGTGTTTGCATGCCGCTGCCCTTTGCTAAGCCTAGCCCAATGGTTAGGGTTACCACCTGTCCCACTTTGCGAGGGACAGTCCCTCTTTGGGCAGTTGTGTCCTGACAAAAAATTGTAAAAATGGCAAATGTCCTTAGATTTTAGGACAAAATTATTTCCTATATTTTATGTAATAGTTGCATAAAACAGTTATTCTCTGTCTAAAATACGTAAATGTTATAAGAAACAGAATAAGCAACTAAAATGCTACAAGAATAAGCTTTTATTTAGGGAAAAAAATTAAGTTCTAACCGTCGTACTGACCGTGGGTATGTGTCATCCTGTAAAATCTGATGTTTGTACCAAAAATGTCCAACTTTGGCCATTTGAAAAGGTGGCAACCCTACCGATGGTCAGAGCATTCGCTCAATATCTGCCCAGTCGCAGTCCGAGTCGTCCTTGTCTGGATGGCCCAAAAATGAATGGGTATAACCTGGGTCAACCTACCATGTCATGAAAGATAAGTATTTGCGTGTACCTATGTGCATGAAGTACAGCATGTGGAAGACCAAATATACTAGGGTTGGCCTCAAAACCATAATGGTACCAGAGATATGTAGAGTAGGCAATGTGTACTGCTGTCTGTGCCATGGACTAACAACCAGAGAAGGGATGGATGGTGTGTATGTGGATTTTGGGGTAATAATCCGCCAAGGGGAGACTGGGTCATATGTACAATAGGTGAACTGGAGGTGTACGAGGGTGCAGTGGGAGAATCTAAAAGGAAACTAAAGAACATACATTCACATCCTCAATACACCCTGTCAGGTCATATTGCGGAACACAATCCCACAAACATATGAACATTAAAATGTATGATACACATGTACAGAAACGGTATCGGCATACACCACATAATGGTTTGGCCTGAACTGAACCATCCATCCCCTACACACCTGGGTACATAAGTGAATACCCATCATCCCCTCCACA
>NC_056745.1:102607098-102612098 GCF_019279795.1 Protopterus annectens | reverse complement strand
ATATATATATATATATATATATATATATATATATATATATATATATATATATACAGCAAAATATAAATATACATGTGCAGACATATGCAGATATATCTGTATATAGTAATGTAAATATATATATGTGACAGTAAATATACACATGTATATAACTAGGATATGATACAGCAATTACGAGTAACATATGTTCACAGGCCATGCATATGGGGGTGAGGGGTCCAATAAACAAACGTGTAACAAATAGCATCAACACCCCCCCAGCTAGGCCAGTGAGACATACAGACACACAGTAAAGGTAAACATACCACTGCTTCCCAGACTACCAGCAGGATACCACTGCTGGGAGAGACCTGCAAGGTCTAATCTTGAAACATCGACATTGATGTCCCTTGTGGGACACCAAAAATTAATGACCGGAGCCAGTCCCTGTAATGACATATCAAACCAGGCTGTAGATGTACACAGACCAGTAGGTTGTGCAAGCCTGATAACCCATGGGTCGACACAATGTACATGTGTCCCGACACGGGAAGAGTAGGCAGTGTGTAGTGGTGTGTTTATATCCCACCAACACCCACTGTAAGGATGAGTGCTGTAGAGGAGTGGCAGGTGGGGGAACTATGGGTATGCAATTATGGGCCTAGGCGTGCAGGTGTTGGTTGGCAAAGTTGTCTTAGGACCGCCCCAGGAATGTAAGTAATATTCCGAAATGGGCATAGCTGACGCCCATACCTGCCAAACCCTAAGAGCACATCCACTGGAGAGGCCATAAACCATTGGGGAAACAAATAAGGACCATACCCTTGAGCTGTCTGTGATTTCCAGGGATGTCCCTGATTTCGACTCAGTTTCTAACTCTGTCCCACTTAAACCCACTGAAAACTAGTGACATTCTGAGGAAAGGTGGCAAATTACACGTAATGGATAACAACAACAATTAAGAGTCATAAACACCATTTACCGCAAAAATGTGTATGAATACACATGCTCTGAGTCTGTCAATGTGTCAGGTTAATAGCACCAATAACTTAAATGTGTCCCTGATGTTGTTATGCCATGTCCCTGATTCAGTTTGTATTTTCCCCAGTCGTATGAGAGGTTTGATAGGGACAGAAAGCACATATTCCACTGACAACCTTATGATGATAGAATATTAGGTATGCAGTAGCATGACTCAGCTGAAGGATGTGGGTTCCTAAACCCATTTCCCTGTTTGTATTGAAGAGTCTCAGTTCCCATGTATTAGCCAGACGGGTGCAGATTGTAGGAGGAACACACCAATAATATGAATCAAACCCTGGACAGGCCACGGATTCCATACAGTCGAACGGCATGCCGTCGCCTAATGGACAGCCATTCCGATACTGTAGGCATGTATTCCGATGCAATAGTCATCACAAGGTAATATCGTAGTCCTCACTCCCAACCAGGGGTGTGAATGTCGGATGCAAACACCAAATGCAGTGCATTTGCATGTGCGAGAGCAAACAGGTATAAGCCTGTTTGGCCACCAGAATGCAAGTATTACACTGGTAAAGCAATATAGAGGCTGAGTGTAAGAAACTGTAACCAGAGGTTAGCATTGCTTAGCACTGCGCAAACCCACGTACACCCTCTCACAACTGCTTTATTGTGCCTTAATCACTCCGTATCCAATGGCCTTGTTCTGCTCTGCAACAAAATAAATGGCCTCTGCAAGGCTCGAAACCAGGTCCCTGCACACACAGCTAATGTGATTTACCAATAAGCCATGGCAGATATACAGACATCAGACCTTATCACAAACATATCATCCAGCGCAGTCATTCAATAATATATGAAATGTATTCCATCATGCAGATGTATGTGTGAGTGTTTTATGTCCAGCATATAGGTACATACATATATATAGATATATCAGAAACATACCATGTGACAACAAAGCATTACAAATGAATGAAAAGGGAAACACTAGCAATGCCTGTATTATGTAGTGGTGTTGTCTTATGTAATATCAAGACTCCCCCAGACAGACATGTGTCATTGATACATGCAAACATTTTTACATTGGCCGTATACATCACTCTGTGCATGTTATTTACATTAACACAACAGCTCCTGTACAATCATTATGTGAGAACAGTACTCTTGCAAGGTGCTGTGTGTGACATCATCATCATGATAAAGGTAAATGGGGTAACCATAGAGGGACCGGTAGTGTTGTGTGTACAATGGGGTCGTCCGCATCACGTGTACCTGGAACATTTAGGAGTCATGTGCATACTAGGATAGTGCGCCTGAGAGACTGGGGTGAGGACAACAGGAGTATGTTGTGATGCATATTAAAAGGGTTGCATGTGTCCAGTGGACACATGTGTGAAATGGACAGCTATGCATGGGGCAAATTTTGTTCTAGGAACCGATTGGCCTTCTATTTCCATAGGGTGAGAGTGGGATGTGGGGGAAGGAGAGTAGGTATGCCCGTGGAGGATAGGTTGAGTAGGATGACAGACAACACAGCATACAGGGTCGGTATATGACACATGTGGGGGTATACACCTCAGACGGGGAAGGGTGTTCGGCATTCACAAGCCCATGAGCCCCCAGATGTAAACAGTGGGATGGAGGTCCCCAGCCATGGGGAACCACCACTGCACCAAAACAGCTGCAAAGGTGGCAGTATTGGGGGCTGTTTAAGAGGGGCAGCCTCACCCTGTAAATGCAACACTCTGCCCTTGAGCTGGCATATCTGGCCTTGAAACCCCTTATTGAGCCCCCTACACACCACGTCCGGGACCGTACGACAGCAGACATGTTCCTGTCTGGACCTGCTCCCAGGGGGGACAAGCCCCATCCTCAGTGGTGGTACCACCAGCAGGTGGTGCAGAGCCAACAGAGGTGGAGGTCCAAGGCTGGGCCCCAGATGTGCTGGTGCCTGGTGCCATGGCCAGCTGAAGTGGGACAGGAGGTTCTGCCAGGACCTCCAAACCCATACAGCCTATGGTGTTGCAGTTTAAACACAGATATGACTTACTAATAGTCAACAGCATTCAGGATTACTTACAACAGTATGCATAAATATGACCATCAAACCAACACAACAGATGGTATACATTTGCAGAGGGAGCACAACACATGCATATATACTGCATGACATCTGTACAAAGTGTAGAAGACGTGTGGCTGCAGCTATGAACAGTGGCCCATTATTGGCATGTCACTGGAACCCCAGACAGTGTCTGTCATACCACTGTTCCATGTGGTATATGTCCAGCCAGGGATGCGATGGCAGTAACACATCACTGTCATCATGTACTGGCTGCAATCCTTACACTATGCCCCTGCTTTTGTCATATGTGTGTTCAGTGAGTAACACAGGAAACAAATGGTTCCACACATTGACCAGTCCACAGATGGCCCTACAGATGGGGGTCCCTCATGAACAGAGCACTGTCTTGTCAGTTGTAAAACATGCAGAATAGCCATTACCACACACAACTTGTTAAACAGGCAGTAGTCTCAATGAAGCATAGCTACACTTACATGCTGTAGTCATGTCTGGCACATCGCCCTCCTGTCTGTAGGCTATTTCCCCACTGTGTATGTTGTTTGATGAACATCCAGATATCATCTGTGATGCCGTTTCCAAACACCAGATCCAGGTACCACTCACAGCGACTCTTATGGGCAAACACCAGCATGATGTCCCTGGATATTGGACTGTGTTTTTCATGCAAAAGGCTATGGGAACATCATCACAGCTGTTCCACATGCAATCAGCTAGAGGAGGACTGCAATAGGTGCAGAGGCCATCACCTGATGATGACCACCATTTACGTTGCACAAGCTGCTGCTGAGCAGGTGTACACCTCCACATCCACCAGAGAGTGTGTGGAAGGGACAGACAGAGGCAAAGTACATCAGAGAAGGGCTTGGAGACTAAAACCTAAGCATTGTCTGTCACACGCATACCAGTACAGGGGTCAGACCCCAGACCGACTAGGCATTACTATTACAAGTGCATGCAGTTACTCCATGTGCCACAAAGCTGACATGTTGGTGTGCTGTAGGAACACATATGTGTGTTGGTGAGCGACATCTGCAACAGAGATATAGTAGACATACATTAGGTGTAGCACACATGGCTGTCCTCATGAATGGATGTCATTGTCAACACAACCACATTCTCTAATGGACTCACACTGACACTCTTTGCCAGGCCCACAAATACGCACCCTAACTACATAGTTTGCCACACTGCAGTAATGCACAGGTACGACATGCACCACAGGGGATATCCGGAGGTTTTATGGGCTAGGGCATGTGAACATGTTTGACATCTGTTGTTATGCCAATGGGAGTTATACTGGGAATGACTGTGGTTGGGAGCATCATACACCACATGCAGACACAAGGTGCCAGTACTGACATGCATGTGTGCATTGCTTCATGGGTGTGTAGTGGCCGGCTGTGCAAGATGGCTGTACAAGGCTGTGTGAGGGGTAATCCTTGGCATCACACCACCTGACAATGGTGTGCAGTGTGGTACAGGGGTGTAGTGTCTGCAATGTTCCACACAGGTGGGTATTGTATGAACTTCCATAACATCCTGGATACCATTGTGTACGGCCATAGCTTTGCAATGCATGCCATGTCTGTGTTTGATAGTCCTTGACATGGGCATTGCCTGGGATGTGCATGTCCCACAATAAGGTACAGTGACATGTACAGGTATACCTGGTTTGGCCAGCACATGTTGTGTACACAGACTGTTATCCTCTGATATGCCAATACTGGCCTGGTGTGACAAAACCTGCTTATAATCAGCAGGTTGACCATGTACCTGCATTGATAGCATGATACAAGTATTCCCTGGTGTCAGTGGCATTGGTACATACAGGGCACATGTGTACGACATTGTATGGCCTCTGTGAATCACATTTGATGGCACCACATATGTTGAAGGCATCCAGTAGGGAACATAGTGAAGGCACATTGTCTGCAATTATGTGCCTATTGTA
>NC_056745.1:102527098-102604598 GCF_019279795.1 Protopterus annectens | reverse complement strand
GGGAGGAGGGAAGTGAGAGGTTTAGCAGTTGACAAGGATAAACGGCAGTGCAAAAGGATGTATCGCTTTGGAATGCAGCAAAACCCGCTGCCATGATAGGATGCCAACACATATGCACACACAACCACACTCATCCATTTGCTGACACACACTCAGGCTTTTGCTGAGACACACAAACACACACAGTTGCCAGTGGTGGGATCAGAACTTCTGCCTATCTAATGCTGATGATTACAGTACTACGCAGTTACGAGATGTGCCACAGAGATTACACATTCCAAGGCAGTCAGACTGCCCTTCTACAATTGAGGACAACACCAGGGAGACAGTCACGAAGTACATAGCTGTAGACCAGTGTGTTTAAAGTAGGTATCCATTACAACCTGTATGCACAAACAAGACACATCATCCGCAGGTAGGCCTGAGAGGTATAGTTGTAGCACAACAGGAACCTGAACCGCAGTATGGCCATCTGCGGAATGGACAACTAGTATCACTATACAGGGTTACAGTGGGCATGCTAATACACTTAGTAGCACAGGGCCGTCTGGGATGCACTATGATTACAACTACACAAGGTTATACTGGGCATGCTCATACACTTAGTAACAAAGGGCTTGTTGGATGCACTGACTCAAATTACACAAGGTGGCAGTGGGTACGCACATACAGTTAGTAGCACAGGGCTGTTTGTGATGGACTCCAATTCTAAACACTGAAAGCCACAGTGTGCATGCTCAAACACTTACATGTGCTGCAAACATTGTAATGGACTCCTATTGTAAACACACAGGTTAACAGCTAGGTGCATCTTACCTGTCAGTATATATGCACATCATACTGGTTTACTACCTGATAGCTGTATGTGGCCTGTAAATGATATATCTGTGTCTGTGCTGTGTGATACACATGCATACATGTACATGATGTACTGACATATATATGTTACGTATACACATTAATACATGTGTGGACATGACAGTCAATAGGTTACCTGGGTTGCACAGGTGGATTCTACCTACAGCATGTGTCACACACCTTGCTGCCCTGAAAGGCATACATTGATAGCAGTTTGTGGACAGTGGCATTATATGTGGAACAGTGGCATGTGCCAGCATAATGTGTGAGCCACCTTGTGTAATGGTATTGAGGTACAGGTGACAAGATGACCTCTCCCGGCTGTGGTAGTAGTTGTTATTATTACCAGGATTGCTACCTTAAGTATAACTCCCATTGGTCATATACACAAGTTGTGCCACTGTCCGTCACCTTACATGGGGCATTTGCTATCAAGCACATGAATGCCACGAGCAGTGATGTCATGGTACGGGTGGCAACTGCTAGACCAGAATAATGAGCCAATGTACTGCTGTAATTATGAGGTTGTCCAGTGTCTGTCATTCTGGCCTGTCATGACCATATGATGAGCCTTCAACACAGAGCAAATGCATCCATGTTACATGTGTGTGTGGATAATACCTAGGTCACATTTAACCATATAGCTGCATTCCAAGGCAAATGTCCTACACACAGAAGTAACACCTGACACCTACATGACAATTGCATTGGATGCCTATGCTAACCCGTGCTAGATGTATGGCTTTAGTAATCCATTTGCTCAATGTAGAACCTACAATGGGAAGTACCAACATCTGTGCAGTGAGGAACACGTGGCTGAAGGCTCTGTAGTGCACAGTTGCACTACCACTATATAACTCAGATCCAGACTTGTGGGCCATAACAGTGGTATGGACCATACCAGGTGGTGTACACATATTCATAAAGGCTACTCACATGTAGGGACCACTACTCTGACATAATGCATCACAGATGAGTCAGGTACAGGTGACAGTGAAAAATGCACATCCTAGGTTGTATCCACATATACATCCACCACCTTGTTCTCAGACTACCAACACCTATCCATATGTGGTGTGACATAGTATGGTAGACCACCAGATAACCCTCAATTGGTGGACTGTACCGTGGCCTACATCAACTGTGCAATATACCCATGTACAGACATAGCTGCATAATGTGTTATGCGATGCAATAATATCACTGTTTGTAACCTGCTCAGTTGTACACATACCAGGACCCCTCAGATGTTGTCAGCATTAACACGGTCGACTGTTGCTGTACACCAGTAACCGACACCCTCATGGTTGGATATGACCTAACCGTACCTGCCCTGGATATGTACATCCCACACTCATACAACATATATTACATTACCTTAGCTTTCATTTACCTTTCTACATTTAGGTGGCTACAGCCATTACACACATGCACATGGCAAATAGCATGCTAACAGTACATAAGGTTTGATATCTGTGTTGACAGAGGTAATATCCCCTCTCTACTGGTCACCCATGACACCTATCATATCATACAACACCTCATGTAGCATGTATGTCTTTAGACATCTCCACCTAATGCAATGCCTACAAACATACCCAAATAACAAGACCATAGGACCTACACAAGGCCTGTATTGACAGACTCGGGGAAGTCCAGCTCTGCACTGTATGTTCCTGAGTAGTCACAGGTGATATGTTCATGACATGTACAGCCATGTGTGGCCACAGCTCCTACATATACCCCATGTCAACAATTGCAAGCCATGCATGCTGTGTGCTGTCTGGACATTAGCCTTAGTACCACAATAGACAGTACATGCTGGGGTGAGATGTTTACAAGCCACAGATGCTCGGCTATGTTTCACACATGGCGTTGGGAAGGTGTGGAATGTTTCTTCTTCACCTGCTAGTGCACGTACTGATGTGGACCGCATATGTGTACATGTATTGCTGTTTGTGTAGATTCCATGCGTTTGCAGTGTCTGATGTCTGAAGGTGACAGTTGTCTTAGTATATCATGCTGTTGCAATACAGCCTCAACATTGCCAACTGTATATGGTGATATGCTGTAAGTACAGTAAGCCATACATGAGATATGGATGGATGTTTGGACATGACTACTAAGTGGTGGTGCTTTTTTGCAGATGAATGATTACTGAGGACAGCTCACTGGTGTGTTACAACCAGGCCTACAATAACCTGTGTACCTGCTAAGGTCAGATTTGTTAATTGAAGTGGAAGACAGACAATGTAGAATGCTGTAAGGGTGACACCGAAGGCAAACCCCATGACACCTGTAACAGTAATACCTCCCCTGTGCATATATTGTGCATATATCAGCACAGTTGTCATATGAAAGAGTCACTAAGCATTGTACCGGATGTGATTGTGCTGTACTGCTGTAGTACCTATCATGAGAGAGCCATGCGTTTGATTCACAGTACTGGCACGTGTGGGTGTGTACGTGTGGGTGTGTGTCCATATATGTCACGTATGGTTGGGAATACATCCCACATGTTATCACTCTCTTGAACACTGTTGGAGACACCGCTACAGAGTGAAGTGTAGAAAGAAAGCCATAGGCATGTGGTTGAACCACACACATGTAAAGTGTCTGTATGTGTGAAACATAGGTGTATATCTTTGGGAATGCCAGTATGTGTGTGTGTGTGTGTGTGTGTGTGTGTGTGTGTGTGTGTGTGTGTGTGTGTATGGCTGTCCAGTACCTGGAGTGAGGCTGTATGTTACCATAGTGAATGTTAATGCCCCTTCCCCCCATCCACTCAAAGCAGTGTAGCATGCCTGTTGATAACATCAATCGTAGACGGGCATACAAACTTCCTGTTAACATGTACACCCTGGGGTGTTACCTCTTGTTACATAGCCTACTGATGGACCCCCCACCCCACATACACTCACTGCACTTTAGTATCCCTGTCGATGTCCTCAATCTTAGGACATTCCAACTACCTGTACATGTGTAATCTCTGTGGCGCATCTTGTAGTTGCGTAGTACTATAATGATGATATGTACATAGGCAAGGGTTGACATCTGAACACTGGCAACTGTGCGTGTGTGTGTGTGTCAGAGTGTGTGTTACTGTGTCTGGACTCCCTGAGTGTGTGGGTGTGTCTATGTTTGCATGCTGTCATGGCAGTGGGTATTACTGCTTCCCAGTGTGATGCCACTATTTCCACCAGCCTTTTCCGTTGTCATCCAGCATACCACACTTTTACCCACTCTGCACTTCAGGTAACTATACGTGTGATGTCACCCACTAACGATGCGATGGCCCTGAACACAGTAGCTTACTATACAGCTATCATGCACTTGGATCATTAGAACAGTAAACATAATTAAAACATGGGAGAATATAACTGTGTTGTGGAAGCTACAAAGTGCATGCAGTATTGTCATACTGACCTGTGGGTAGTCAGCATGGACATATGGGACTCCTGCATGCACCAACATCCCCCGGCACATGCAAGTACACCAGAAAGAGGAAGGCAGAACGTCAGGATCAACATGCTGTTAGTGTTGTTATACATGATACATGCTGTCAAATATAGAAAATGCATTCCAAAACTGCAATACATGTTATGTCTGCTGCATGTCAACACTACTCAACAATATTATCCTACAATTGTCTACCTAGTATGTTCACCCTGTGCATCAGACCATATGAACATGTCCCTGCACCGATGGTGTGGATGACAGGGATGCAGCACAGGGTGATAATGTTTGCCAGAGGCCTAGGCTGTGCCATTGGATGACATCATGCATGTGTGCTAGGGCCTGTAATATCATTGGGTGTTTGTGGATGTTATGCGTGTGTGTGTTGAGATGCCCTACATTTGTTTCCAGTGTGTGTGTATGCATGCACACAGGTCTGGGATGAGGCTGGCCTAGACAGGGGTAATATTGACAGCTGCAGATTGTACAAGTCAGGTGTCACAGTTCACGGTGTCCGGCCATGGCCATGTGACCTGCACCTGACAGGGGTTGCACAGGCACTACCAGGCAGAGGTCCAGATTGGGTACAGTCTGATGACACATGTCCACTGGAATCATGTCCCTCTTGGGACCGTCCAGGACCATGTGCATGTGGCCTGCTGCTTCCTGGTGTGGAGTGCACAGCACCAGCAGCACTGCTGCTGCTACCACCACTATGGGAGGGGGCATGTGTAATACCATGTTCACGTAGACCTTCAACAGGTGATGTAGCTGGCCTATGTCCACATGCTCGACGCCTCGCTCCCACCAGATTTTCCAGGACAGACATTCCATGCTCGAGGATTGACATGCCACGGTCAAGGACTCCCACCATGTCACCCAATCGTCTATCCATAACATCTGCATGATGATGGTGAGCATTTGCAAGTGCCTGGATGTTGTTGGTTAATGCACAGACAGCAGCCCTCTGAAGCCTCAGAATGTCTCTGTTGTGCTGTTCAGCACATGCCTGTGCCTCCATTATTGCACAAAACATGCGTCTGGTGACCCCAGCTGATGTGCTTGGTCCTGCAGGGGCATGTTGGCCAGTGGTCCTCCCTACGAGCAGCACTGGGCACATGACTGTGAGTGACATCACCTGTTTGTTGATTGGGCGCATGGTGTGCAGGCACACCTTCCATAGTCACCACACTTCCCGGTTCCATGCTAAAACCCACCAACTGTCCTTCCTCTATGGCCGGTGGTGATGGGGTATGTGCAGGCAGGGGAACTGTGTGCGAGGATGAGGGGGGGACTGATGGAATGGCAACCAATGGCACAGATTCAGCCCCTGACAACCCTGCCTGTGCCTCAATCATACTATTATCATCACTGCTAGAGTCTGTGGTGACACTAAAATCAGGTGGACCGCAGTAGGGCAATGCACCTACATCAATACCTGTGAGGGGAAGACAAGAACTGTACATTTCAAGTTATACCAGCCACACACAGCCACACACACACACACACACACACACACACACACACACACACACACACACACACACACACACACACAGAGACACAGACACACACACACACACACACACACACACACACACACACACACACACACACACACACAGACACACACGCTATATGCATGTGATATGGTGGATGGCATTCAGCATAGACAGTTATAGTTTCAGCTTAGGCAATTATAGTGGCAATCATACATCCCTGAGTAGCACACAACAGCATGCATGTGGTATAGCAGACGGCATGCACCTCACATAATTATAGTGGTGATTAGCATACATACCTGTATTGCACCCTTTGTGTTAGTAGCCTATGCCCCATACCTGCAACACAATGCATGCACTTTGCACTGTTGCACAGCACTACCATGGTGTGTACAACATACAGCACAAGTTAACGGACCATCGCTGACCTTTGTTGTTGGCCACCGCCCCTATGTCTGAGGACATGAGCAGTAGGGTATGTCGACTGCATACTATGTTTGCCTGAGCCCTAGCTTGCATATCTCCCCCAAAGCAGTGCATGTCTGTTCAACATTATTCCGCCTACCCCTGAGCTGAGTGTAGACATTGTTCATGTGGCTGTACACACATGTTTGACATGGCTGTCCCTTCTTTGCAATGGTGCCACAGACCAGCACAGGTGTACAGTACACCAGCCTGCTGTGTGGCATATGACCTTGCCAATCGCATGTAGTATGACATGTCTTCTGCTGACGTGTTGAACGACATGCATACATGTGTAACACAATGGTGTCCTTTCCAATCTACAGTACGGTAATGGTGGCCCAATGCAGGTACGTGTTATACTAACATGGGCCTTCAACTGATGCAATGTTGTCTGTCCACCCTACATATATGCAGGGACATACTGCACATTGAGCTGATGTGCATAGCCATTGCAGGCCATCATGTGGCTTCACTATTGCTATACAGTGTGAGCTACTGGCACAGTTCATAGCCATGACTATGTTCACATAGATTACATATCTAATGTGGAATGTGACCCGCGTCACCCAGGTGTTTACACAATAAACCCTAATGTTGAATGTGGGTCACAGTAGGGTATAAGGATGACACCCCTGCACATCTGCAACATATTACTGATACCTGCCAACTATGCCCACACATGGCTAATGTACAAGTTCTCTATGTCCCACATGCCATCTGTGTACCTCACACACATGAGAAGCAGGCATGACAGTAATGTCTGATGCCAGCAAGGTGAATCTACTGTATCTGTGGCAGGATGTGGATATATGTGTATGTTGTGCAACACATGTATGTATTTGTATACTGTATAGGTGTATGCTTCCATGTCGTGACACACTCCAGATGTTCAGGACATGTTATGTGGTGGTTTCCTGTTATGCCTACACAAGCTGTGCACAGGCCTGTCTGCTTAGTGTTTCAGATCTGCAATAGCACCATTACATAAAGGCCATAGTTGTATTGTGTTGAGCCAATGTAGAGCAGGGTGTAGACACATGTACATCACTTCTACTGTGTGCTTTGCTTCATGTCTCTGGCCATCCTCCATGGCCATGTGTATACATGTGCAGTCCAATGGTTGTGATGGCCATTGTCTTTCACATGCCAGTGTTATCCCATATGACATACACCCATAGATGTCATATGCTCCACTGAGGACAGGGTTATGCATTCAAAGGGTAGTATGTATGGGATGTGAGACTTGTTTTGCGGGATAGTTGACCAGTGTTGCAGTCAGCCCACTACATGTCATGGACATGTCTGATATCACATGACAGTGTGTGACATTCATAGCAGGGGTATACTCCACAAGGGGGTATCCTGTGAGCCATCCATACTCCAGCTCCAACATATTAAGTGTGTGTGCACACATATGCTCTCTGTACAGTACTGTTCATATTCCCAACATGTGTAATGCTGATATGTAGTACCTGTCCCTACAGAGGAACACACCTCCACCATTGTATTCACTGTTGTCCACACATCTGGCAATAACAGTTTGGAAGGTTTAGTGTAGGTGCTTCAAATAGTCTACATTTGTTTCACATAGGTAAACAGTGTGATGCATTGCAGGTCTGACTAGTGTCCATTACCAGGACCACCATACATTATGTGTACGTGTGTTATGGCAGATAGCATGCAATTAATATGCTCCGTGCAGTATCAAGCCTGGTAAATAATAACAATCTCACCTGACACAGGCTGCTATCACTGCAAAATGCCAGAGGTACCTAAACAGGGGTGTTGCAGCAGTAAGATTATCCACGCCTGTGTGGTAGCTACAGGGTGCAATGTCTATGTTAGCACATAAGCCAGTACAATACACTATCCTATGGAGTATGCACATCTGTGCATACATAGAGTAGCAGACTATTGTATATGGCATGTGTGCATACATGCCTAGCATATGATGTTACATTACATATTGTACAGTAACACATGTAACTATGTGATATATGGTTGTGTTTTATGTGCAGTAGTGACTTACCAGGCAACTCCAGGCTCAGTGGTCGAGCGACACCCACCTCCACAATATCAGCTAATGCTTTTGGATGGAGGCCTGCAGGTGTCCCCAGGTTGGCCAGTTGCTGCTTGGTACATGTGAGTGGGGGCTGGGTGAGTGGCCCCCCACCTCTTGGCACCTTGTTCCCTGGTGATTGCATTGGCACGCTGTTTTGCCCATCTTATCTGGTCAGTGCAGTGTCGGGGCACCTGCTGATAGGAGCGATTGTGACTGTCAACATCATTTACCCTCCTGCAGACTTCCTCCCACAGGGCATCCCGCTGCTGTGCTTCCTGTGGTACATGGCTGAAGAGCACCTTGTAGTTGTCGAGGAGGTATGGGACGAGGACCTCATCCTCCAAGTGGCTGTATGGTGGCAGGCGGGTACAGGGCATACCTGGAAGACATAATGATGGAGACAGGTCACAGTAACTCACAGAGAAGTACAGCTGAACATACATGTGTATCACATTTATTAAGTTTACAAATATGTCTTTGTAGATCTACATGACACTAACACCACTGACATGTATAAGTCACACGCATTTGACACCTACTGGTGATGTGATGTTATCGCCATATATATGTTTGTCATGTGATGACATTGCTCATACACCATGTGGATATTATCTTGACGTGGGCATGTCTGTTTGCCTGTACTGGTGTCTTTACCTATCAGCACATGCCTGGATGTGTTCACATTAATGTAATCGACCTTAATGCTTTGTATATGCCACATATATGGTCATACTTAGTCGTTAGGGACATGACATGTGACCCTGCAGACTTACAAGCATGTATGTGTTTTGCCATATACATCTACATGGCACTGTACAGCTGTGTAGCATCCTGCCATGTATTGCCTGTGTTGCACATGTGTAACACATTGGACAATAGCTAGCCTGATGGTATTCGCAGGGTTGGGTATCAACTATGGCATGTATGGTCATAGTGATGTGGTAGGCTATATGCCCTGGGCCATTTATGAGCCTAGGCAGACAGGTTACCTAGCTGTAGGCAACAGATAGGTAATATTGAGTGGCCAGTTCAAGCAGTGCCACAGAACAGATACACATGGTTACTGGTATGTTTGGCATGCGGTCATCACACCATGTCACAGAGGGGCAATGTGCAGCTCTGTTGGACAAGGATGCATAGTATGGCAAGACTATGTTAAGTGTATGGGACAGGGATCTGTCAGGCATATTGTGATCCTTGTACTAGACAGGTGGATGTCCATGACGTATGTGTTTGTTTGGGATCAGGATGTGTTAAGTGTAGCATGTCCAACACCTGTGGGTTGGACATGGCTTGATTCAGGATTGGCTGCATGCTACATAGTGCAGCTAGGGATTGTAAAGGCCAGAGTAGGCCATGTAAGCATGGGCATTAACCCTTAAAGGATATATGTGATCTATTATGGGCCACATTGGAGATGAGTATGGCTGAGCAGTTCTCATTATTCCTGGATGGCACCCTGTCATGATTAGGGGTGCCACATATGACTACCTGTCTTTTGTGGTGACGTAACTATCAAAGGGAAGTACTGTCCATCTGCATCTCATACACACAGTTGCCGTTATGTTGACCGCTGCCCAGGTGGTAGTTAATGGGTACAGGGTTTGTAACATAGGGGATGACAATGCAATACTTAGCTGGCAGACTGTGACCATACATCACACACCACACGTCTGACACACTATGGCCCTTCTGTATGTTGAACGCAGCACACAATAAGTCTACTATTGCTCCTAGTTCATAGTCATTTGCAGACATCAATAGACTTATGCCTTCTGTGTTAGTCTATGTGGTATAGATACCAAATACCCTGTATTACTGTAGCTGGCACTGGTTTGATGTGCATGTATTCGTCGGACACCCTCTGTAGTGTGGGTTCTGCCAGCAGTCCAGTTGCCAAACACTCCTGTGACATAGGTATATTAATTGCAGGAACCTGTGTTCTGAGAGACTGCCTTCCAGACTATCTGCAAATACACAGAGCTGAGTATATTTATTTAGGATATAGAGTTTGTTAATTGTTGCTTAGATCTCTGTTGAAACTGTTGTCTCCCAGTTCTGACAGACTGATCTGCAAATATACAGAGCTGAGTATATTGTTTTGGTTTTAGAGTTTGTATTGTTAGTTGTTGCTTAGATCTCTGTTGAAACTGTTTTGTCCCACCCACCCTCCCTATTTTTGGTTTGTAGTTTAAATTTGGTGGCTTTTGCAGTTGCCCGGGCCACTTTAGATTTGATCTGGGACACTCCCCCAGTCCCATGTCTTTACCACATTCTACCTAAACTCTTTCTGCACTTGCTTTTAGTCCTTTTTAATTTAATTGCATTTTTTAAACTGTGTTTGGTCTAATATTGCTACATACTCAACTGTGCTAGCTTGCACTGCATGTGAATTGTTTTTACTACTGTTTTTGCTACTTTTCTGTAAAAAAAAAATAAATGTAAGCCTGTTCCTACCTTTCTTGTAACTAGTGTTCCAAATACAGATTTGCTGTATCCAGGACTGTATGTAAGCTTCTGAGCCCCCCAAGCCTTTTTATGTTGGAGGGAAGCCTTCTAGCTTATCAGTAAGAGTGGCAAGCACTAGGTAACCTGTCTACCACATATGAAGTGGTTCTGGCCCAGAAATTGTAGTTATTGGCTGTTTGGGCAATCTCTTCCATCTCTCTCAACTTTCTGATTTGAAAGCCTACATTTGCACTTGTTTCTGTCATGTAGCTCGTCTAGTGCAGATACAGATTCTTAGTTTTAGCACTTAAATTTGCTTATTCATGCTCAGCACTTGTTCAAAACTTGTAAGCACTAAATAAGCTACTAATTACAATAGCGCTCAATTTTCCTCATTACCTAGAGGAAAACAGTTTTGGTACTTACTTTTCTCACTTGCTTACAGAAAAACAGCTCTTGTACTCACTTTCCTCACTTATCTAGAGGAAAATAGTTTTGTATTCAGGCATGTCCAAGGGTCAGCTCCCAGTGTTCTCTCCTGTCTATCTGATGAAGCTGGCCATCTTGAGGCAATCTAGAAATTGCTTCATGTACACAGACAACCCTCTCCTCCTAACACCCAACACTACAACCTGTGAGAGATGCACTTATCTAGCCAGACTGGAGGTAAAGCTCTTTCCAACCAAGACTGAACTTAACAGTCATGATGAGAAGGTAAACATTTGCACCACAACACACTCATCACATAGTCTCACTAAATCTACACCACCAAAATCCACACATAGTAACACAAAAACATTTGCAGAGGCTCTCAATAATAATCTGTCTATGCAACAGAGACCTCCAAAGCAGAAACGCAAGCAACCTCCATCCCCCAACACAACCCAAGTGACACATAGCCCACAGATGCAGTGTGCCACTCAATCACAGCCAATAAGGCAAAATAACGTACCCAACACACTAGTCATAGGTGACTCTATAGTCAGGCACACTGATGTCCCACTCACCAGACTAAACAAGGAGAAGGTTACTGTCAGCTGCCTGTCAGGTGCTAGGATCCGCCACATAACCCACGCACTCAGGTCACTCCACAGAAAGTACAGATATGACTCTGTCATTGTCCATATTGGTGTGAATGACCTGAGACGTACCTCCCTGAAGTACATGAAAAGTGACATGGAAGAGCTCTCTGATCTTGTAGCCTAGGCAGGTATGGCCCTAGCCCTGAGTAACATTCTGCCATTGCCCTGAATGATACCACAGTACAAGGACAAAATGATTGACTTCAACAATTGGCTAAGCTTCTGGTGTCATTCTAAGGGGATCCAGTATCTGTCTGCTTGGGATGACATGGTCGACAGACCACAATGCTTTGCCACAGATGGCCTGCACCTGTCATCCCTGGGATTCTGGATACTTGCTGCCCCTATAGTGCCTTTTTTAGGCAAGGTTCAAATAACAAATTCACCACCATAACAGGAACAGGCAAGCAAAAACAGAGGGTAATGCTACTCAATGCTAGAAGTCTAAATTTCAAAATGCACTCACTCGAGGCACTCCTTAAAATGGAGAACACTGATATCTGTGCAGTGACTGAGACCTGGTTCAAGGCTCCAGAAAGCACCCCTGCACTACCAGGCTATAACTCGTACCACACTTTTCGGCCATGTAACCTGGACCGAAACACCAAAGGCGGAGGTGTGTCCATATTCATTAAGGATATCCACACCTCCAGGCTAGTTGCTCGGTATAATGCATCCAAGGTTATCCAAGTGCAACTAACTCTGGGCAAAACTGCAATCCAAATTGTAGCTTGCTACAGATCCTCCACCATGCCCTAGGATTCCCACTCCTCTTTTCTTGATGTACTGGAAAATATTAGGGTTCAGCCAAACACCCTAATAATGGGTGACTTCAACTACCCCACCATTAACTGGGAAAACTACTCGTGTACCAACTCCTTATCGCAACGCTTTCTGGAATTCATAAACTCCAATGCACTGGATCAACTTATCCACACCCCCAATGGGGGCAACAGTATCCTAGACCTATTCATTACCAACATGAGTGACCGGTGTTCCACACCTGAAGTCAACTCCTCATTGGTCCTATCCGACCATAAGCTAATTACCATTGATATCCAGATCCCACTCCCACCCCTCATTAAGGAAACCATGTTAAAGAATTTCAACAAAGCCAACTTCATGCTTCTTAAGACGTAAGTGTTGAACTTCATGACACCCATGCAGATGGACAGTACAGTTACAACTGCTGAATCCTACACATATGCACTGTATAAGCACTTACACAAGTGCATGGATTGTGCTATCCCAAACAGAACCAAGACGCTGTCCTCCAAAAAAGGAAGCCAATCTGGTGGTCCCCTGCCATAAACAAACTGTACAACCGAAGAAACTGTTGCAAATGAGAGTAGATTCCCATGAGTGGAGGAGCTCCCTGGTCAGCCTCAGTAAGAAGCTGAGATCCCTTATAAGATCCTCCAAAGCTAGCTATGAAAACAAAATCACCACTAATTCTAAGGACAGCCACTAAGCATTCTATATCTTTGTTAAGAATCTTGATGGCAACACCCAGATCTGCTCTGAGTTATAGCACAAAGGCATGAAAATTACAGAACCAACTGATATTGCCAACATCCTGGCAGATAGATTCAGTGCTAACTTTACCCCCCCCCAAAGGGCCCATATCTATACAGAGAGAATGCAGAGTCCCTGTAATCAAAACTATACAGGTAAAAGCTGCACTCTCTAAAGCCGAAATCACAGCATCCATGGGACCGGACAACATCCCAGACTGCGTTTTACACGAACTTCAGAATGAACTGGCTCCCCACTTAAGCACCATGTTCAATAATAGCCTTGTATCAGGCTTTGTGCCCACTGAATGGCACACAGCAACAGTTATCCCACTCCACAAAGGGGGGGGAGCCACCACTGATCCCGGGAACTATCGACCTATTAGCCTGACAAGCCTGGTCTGCAAGGCCATGGAACGTATCATCATGGAACTCATAAACAAAGACATTGGTAACCTCCAAACTCTGGATCCCACCCAGTTTGGGTTTGTGAAAGGCAGATCATGCCTCCTGAACCTGATCGACTTCTTTGAGGCAGTCACCAAAGCCGTAGATGAGGGTAAGGTGGTTCACACAGCCTATCTTGACCTCACCAAGGCTTTTGACACCATGCCCCATTCTGGAATTATAGCTAAACTCACTAAACTAGGTATAAATCCCTATGTCTCAAGATGGATTGCCAACTGGCTCACTGACAGAACCCACACTGTAAAAGTTGCAGACTCCAAATATGACCTCAAAGCAGTGACAAGTGGAGTACCACAGGGTTCCATCCTGGGACCTCTCCTGTTTGATATCTACTTCTCTGAAGTACAGGCTAACACAGAAGGCCTCTGGCTAACGAAGTTCACAGATGACTGTAAACTAGGGGCCATAGTCAAGTTCCCAAATGATGTGGATATCCTACAGAAGGGCCTCGCTGAGACAGATGCCTGGTGTTAGAGCTGTGGCCTCAAGCTGAATGCCAAAAAGTGCAGTGTCATCCCCTTTGGTAAAAACTATTTACCCATGAACTACCACATAGGCAGCAATCTACTTAACACTGAATGTGTGATAAGAGACCTTGGGACCCAGGTGGACAGTAGTCTCTCCTTTGATAGTCACATCACCACAGTAGTCAGAAAGTCCTTCTACGTGGCACACCTCATCATAAAAGGGTTCCCATCCAGGAAAAAAGTGGTCATTGTTCCCCTCTACTCGACACTCATTAGACCCATTATAGAGTACAATGCTCCTTTTGGAATGTACCTCACAAGACATCTGCAGCAGCTGGAAAGGCCACAGAAGTACCTCACAAAGAGGATTACTGGCCTCAAACAAATGCCCTACACTGACCTCCTCAAAAAACTCCAGCTTTACTCCATAGCATATCGCCTACTCCGAGATGATCTCTGCCTAACATATAAACCTATGTCAAACCCTGAGCTGCTGGACATGCTACACCTTAAGAAATCCCAATCCCTCCAAGCTACACACTCTAGGGACCTAAACCTTGTCACCGCAATAAACAGGACATGCTGGAGGGATATATTCCTGTCCCAGAGACTTCCCATGCTCTGGAACAGGTTACCCATCTATGTCAAGCAAAGTTCTTCATTAACAGCCTTCAAGAAAAATTTTGATGAGTGGATGGGAAATAGGAAATACATGCCAGGGATCACTTCTGTGTCTCTGCTTGACAGTGGCACAGGAAAATAACTTTCTTGGGTGGAGTAAGGCAGGGCACCTTGTAGGCTAGGCCTACGTAGGTCCTTGGGACGATAGCCTAGTACCTACCTATGAACCTGTGAACCTAGTTTACTGAATGTAGCTGGAACACAGTATGGGTGATGGTGTCGTACGACCTGTCAAAGTCATGATATGCAGTGTGAATCAACCCTACTGTCATCTACATCTGTACTGAGTACATCAATTACATTGACCACGGTTCATGGCCATACAGACTAGACTCAGCAGGGCAGTTTTGCACTATGTCCCATTATCAATGGTGTCTCCCTCTTTGTGGGGTGTGATATCTGTTGCTGTGCACCATTCGGTGTGTACACAGCCTGACATGGAGCTATGATTGAACATGATGAGTATGTGGATAGCTGAATGTTCTTACATTTGTGTAGGATACACCCTGGGATGGTGACAGGTCCCATGAAAGCTGTATGTATGGCATTAGAGAGTGCAGCTTGTACCTGCATAGTCGTTAGTACAGGGGCCCTGTAGTGTACATGGATGTATTACTAAGCGTACCTGTTGGGGGTGGGGGGGTGGGAGTGGGTTTAGGTTCTCCAAGGCCCTATCAGGATGGTTGGGTGCTATTTCTATAGGTGCAGTACTTCCCATGCTATAATGCTGTGCAGCACAGCAGGTCTTGTTGTTGCCATTACGATTAACAACACAGCTATAGAGTGCTGTATGCTTGGCTTCATAATATGTGGCTGATTGGTTTCACGGTAGCTTTGCATGGTTTTATATGGTGTATCTGCATCTTTCTGAGGCTGAACAAGGATCACCTACACTCATGTGTGTTCGCTCTTGCAACAGTTACTACCTTCTGTGGTACAGTTTAAAGCATGGTACCACCAGTTTGCCTACTTGTTTGTGTTGGGTTGACTCCTGGTTCTGTTTAAGTGGCACAATCACTGCACATATGTGACTGCTTAGGTTTCATTTGTGTAGTATTCAGCATTTGCACATGCATTGTCTATCTGCATGGGTGCCATGGTACTCACCGCTCTGCTCTTAGGGAACATAACATTGGCACTGGAGACTAACTATGTGTAGCATACTGTTAGCCCTGTATGTGCGACTGCTGTGATCCAGGTCAGTGGGTCGATGGAATCCAACATGCATTGAGCGCAGGTGTTGGTACATGAGGAGTCTTCACAGTTCTTAATGGAATAGTTGAGAGTAGCCAATAGTATGGTTCTGTCTCAGAACTATTCTTCCCCATTACAGCACATTATGGCAGTTGGGAAGTCCGCGGCCTGGTGGGTGATGTGTATCAAGGTGCTATTTCAATTCCACTGTGGCACAAAGGTAGTTGCTCAGCATAATGCATCTGATGTTATGCAAGTGCAATTAGCGTGGGGGTGTACATATCCTTCAGGAGTAAGTGTGTTCCAATAAAGGATAATGGGCAAAAGGTGAGGTATGTGTTATTACATGGTCATGCAGGTGTGCTCTCCGGAGCATTGAAACATGTCTCAGCCACTGCACAGATATGTTCTCCATGTTAGGGATTGACATATGTGTGTCCGTATAGTGTTTCTGACATATATCATTGTGTAGCGAGACCCGCAATGTATTGCTTGGCTGTCCCTGTGACAGCAGTGGACCCTCACCTGAACCGTGCATGATGAAGGCACTTTAGGGGAAGCATGAGCCCTAGGCTGTATCCAGATTCCCAGGGGTGATAGGTGGAGGCCATGTCTGGCAAAGCATCATGGTCTGTCAACTATATTATCCCAGGACGACAGATACTGGATACCCTGCGACATGCATCACTACACTACACTACACAATTGTGGAATACAATCCTTTTGTCCCCGTACTGCAGTATCATTCTGGCCAGTGGCAGAATGCTATCCAGGCCTTGGGACATACCTGCATGGCCTACAAGACCTGACAGTCCCTACATGTGTTTCCATGCTGTCCAGGCTACTGCATCACAGGTCCTGAACAGCAACATGGAATATGCCAGAGCCATGTGTATATATCAGTAAGTGGTCTGAGTATATGAGTATGTGGCTAATCATGTCAGACAGGCAGCTGACAGTATGTATGCCCTCCTATAGGTTGGTGTGTAACATAGTGCTAGGGTTTGCACTCACAAAAGAGTACTGTTGGGCATGTTTCCAGTCATGTGTTCAGAGATGTGGCACAATTATGCATACTATGTCATACAGTTTGTGTATATTGGTGTCTGTCTCTTCCTGCTTGGGGAGTCACTTGTTCAGACAGATACTTAGATGTCTCTGTGAATGTGTGTGATTTCTAGTAGTGTATGTGTGGGTGTCCTTACTGTGTTCGGGTAAGGGTATGTGTTGGTTGTGTTGATGAGCTGCATGTGTTAACCTACACCTCATGACTGTCCAGTCCAGTCATGACTGTAGACTGGGCTGCCATCCAGCTTACCCCTGTAGCTACATCCCAGACAATGTGTGGGGCATGGTGTTAGGTGGGTTTGGCAGTGTACATGGCATAGAGATTACATTCCCCCAGGATGGCCACATACACAAAGCTCACATTAGGAGACACCAGTAGCTAACTAGTGGACATGCCTGTATGAGCAGTCAGTACTACAGGTACCAAATACTGTCTTTAGTTTACGTATTGCTTATGAAGATGTTATAGACAGTGATGCTCACATGTAATTATTTGTGTAATGGACATGACAACACTGGCTATTACGGTAACTGTGTAGCTACCCTTGGCAGCGAATTTCCTCTGAGGAGCACATCACATCCTGTTAGTTGATTACAGATGATGCATGTGTCTACAGGTCTGTTTCCTTCTCTGGGTATATACTCACATCATACCAGGACCATGAGCTCTGTTGGGCACAGACACCCACTTCCCAAACAGAGTAATGTATCGATAGGCTGTGATGCCACTATCAACATGATCAAGATATAATCAGATAATGTGAGCCATCACCTATGATGCGGCTATTTCACATGGGCAGATGTCTCCTACATCTTACACTCCTACTGCAGATGTTACACTGGAGTTAAAGATGATGTGCAACCTGTTTCATTACCAGCACTGTGCATTACCTTACATACAGTATATGTAGGTGGCTGTTGGGTTGGGCTACACAAACCTGGTAGTTCAACCAATGTGTCTGTACTCTCAATATCCACTCTATGTATGTGTGCACTTAGCCATTTGGCCCAGCCCTGTAACAAGGGTCACTATACATTTGCATAACATGTACACATGCAGAACTCTTATTGCTTGCAAACGACAGTAGCGAGGTGGATATTACATGTGTTATGTGCATGGATAGTTACCTGGCTCTTCCAATTATCTTTGTTATGCTGCTAACCTGTCAGATGATTACTAATGCTATGTATCCTGTCATTGAGTATTGTAATTGCCAATAGATATAACTACTGTTTGCATAACATATCAGAACTGCTATGTAGAACAGAATACAGATCTGCCTAGACACCTGTACATTACACAGTTATTGGCACAATATCCCACGATGCACACCATATTTGCACGGTAAGCCCACCTTTCACATGTTCATCTTACTTATGCACCCATACATATGTTGACTGTTGCGATATAACAACATATACTATTCCCTGTTATAGCACATACTTGTTGGACCACTCCTGACACTGACAGTGGCTGAAATCAAAATGGTGGGTTCCAAGCCCATAGCATCCCTTGTGGTGTATGTGGAGTGTGCCGTGTGACCTACAGCGTTACACACCAAGAATGCTACAAGCATTGCTACTGCTCAACAATACATCACTACAAGTTAGCTATTTCCACTATATGCATTGATTACAATGTAATTCTTACAGTACAGATACTACATACACAAACATACTACATGTTATACATACCTTCTTAGTAATCGGAGGTGTTATTAACTAGTATAATACTCGTTTTCGATTCATCTTTCAGTGTTTTGTACTGTCATACAGGTAGATACAGATGGTTTGAATGTGTGACAAGGCAACCTTACAGATCAGTAACATATGCTATCCTGATGGCCAGTTGGTGTTCCTAAGTAGCTAATTACATGCTGCGCTGCTACTGCCTTGGCCAGTACCATGGCTACGATGGAGTATAATTGAATGCTCCACTTGGGCATTGTCCCTTTGCCTTACTTGTGATGAAGACAGCATGGAGGTTTTTTTGGAATCCATTGCAACAGCTGTATTGAGATGAACAGTAATATATTGTGTGTAATGCCTGGAGGAGTTGGTCTAAATGTGAGTACTGCTGTTATATTTCTGAACATTGCTACTTGTGCAAGGTTTGTCTGTACCTTATATTTCTGCATATGTGTCAGTCTGGCCAGGTTTTTTGACCAGCTCAAGGCTGCATAGCTACACATATAATGTTAGGGGGTTTACAGTGTGCTTACCAGACATATTTAGTTTGGTGTTACTGTGTATCATACTGTGCTTATAATCAGTACTCGGTAAAACTTCCTGGTGTACAGACCTTTCAACCCTGCGAAGCTGGATTAGTTCATACAAACCCTGTTACATCAGTAGCTGCTCAGTTGTATAACGGCATCTATTTCACATAGGACCATGTTAGTGTGTCTGTGTCCAGGTATGTTAAGGTTTCAGCAGATGTTGTACAGCAGTTGCATAATTGGTTATGGTATGACAGTATGTATTGATGTAATTATTTCGGTTGTGGGGTAGATGTTGGTGGGTGTACATAGCACATGCAGGTGTGTAGGAACCCCTTTTATATAACGTATATATGTGTGTGGGTGTTCTTTCCCTATGTGAGTACCTATCCCTTAGTGGACTAATACTATGGTAAATGCAGGCTGATTCATTAAGGCATTATTAAATGCTTCCTGTATAGCATGCACGTACTGCTAGTCCTTGAATCCTTTTGGCAATACATCGGAATGTAATAAACATTTGCAAAATGAAAGCTGTCTGTGTAATTCTGTCATGGATATTTGCAGTCAATGCAGTTATGTTGGTGACTGTGTCCATAGAACATATTTGTAATAGCGTATTGGCATATACTCTTCCTATGTTATGTTCATATTGTTTGCAGGGCGTCCAAATGTGTGATTGCTATGGTCCATTTTATACTCAGATGTGACTACGTCGGATTTTATCTACAGACATGTATGTGTGTGTGTGTGTGTGTGTGTGTGTGTGTGTGTGTGTGTATATATATATATATATATATATATGTGTGTGTGTGTGTGTGTGTGTGTGTGTGTATGTATATAGATATATTATTGCATACGTTTATCTGTACCTCCATAGAGGTGCAGATGTCTCTAACCTATCTATAATTCTACATATGTATGTAGACCTGTATATATTGACATGTCTCTATGTATATGTCTCTCTCTCTCTCTGTCTTTTTATATATATATATATATATATATATATATATATATATATATATATATACGCCTATAATTTGATACATGGCCGGTTGTCCTACTTCAACACATTTCTCCTTTTTGTGTTTTAACCTGTCTGGGATAGGTACATCCCAGGTAGCTTAGTGTTAGGTTAATTGGAGGATGGAGTACATGGGTGCAGGTTCTACTCCTGGAAGGTGTTATTATTTTACCTCTCAGAGTAGGCATTGGTAATGAAAGTGTGAATAATGCACATTTACGCAGTTGTGAGCAGGTTTGCCCGTGGTCTGTGCGATGTTAAGCAAAGGTCAGAAGTGTGAAGTGCTTCTCCGTTTACTGTGTAGTAGCGCCGCTTACCATTGCGCAAACATGTGGAATCTCGCTTACAACCGCTTAAGAGTGCTTTAATCCACCTGCATCCAAAAGCCCTTATTCTGGCCCTCAAAATAGCCTAACAGCCCTTGCAGGTCTTGAACCCGGGAGAATCAACACCACAGTCACTGACCTTACCACTACGGCATCTGAGATATGCACAAATGTTATGGTGTTGACAATATACATTGTACTGCAGACATTCCTCACTACTGACAACATTTGTGACAATTAGTTGGTGTACATTTGTCTGATACATGTTAATGTTCATATGTTTGTGAAAGTAGGTTTTGCAATGTGACATGACAGGGTGTATTATGAAGAGTATGGTTCTTGCTTTGTGTCCTTTTTATATTGTCCCTATACTCCATGTATGCCCCTCCAGTTCACTTATTGGACATCTGACCCAGGCCCTCCTTGAGGCATGATTGCATCACCCATCATTCCTCCCCCACCCCAATCTTCACATACACAACAACCACCCCTTCTATGGTGACTTAGGTTAATATTAATTGTTATGATACCAGAGCTGCATGTGTTTTGTGTACACTCCCAATTCCTTTGTAGTGGTTCTGTGTCACGAAGTGTGTTCATAGATGCTTATATATATGGCTATTGCTGTAACTGTATAATATATATATATATATATATATATATATATAGATATATATATGGATCTAGGACTTTTGCACGAAAGTGCAAAAGGCCAAATCCATTATCACCGAACACACTTTGACGAAAGCGCTTTTTACAGAAAAGCGCTTTCATTAAAGTGCATTAAAAACAAAATAAAATCTACATTTATGCAGGGGGGGGCAAGTCTCCCTGCACCCCCTTATGTGGGGAGCTGTGCCCCCCACACCCCCCTACTTTAATATTCTCACCCTGAGATCTCACTACAGTGTTGAAAAGGGGATTTTCCCTTACCCGCACCGTAGTACGATCTCTGGAACAGGCATACTTACACAAAAGTGCTTTTTTGGTGAAAAGCACTTTCGCGTAAGTATGCCCCACCGATAATCATCATGAGAGAGCCATGCGTTTGATTCACAGTACTGGCACGTGTGGTTGTGTACGTGTGGGTGTGTGTCCATACATGTCACGTATGGATGGGAATACATCCCACATGTTATCACTCTCCTGAACACTGTTGGAGACACCGGTACAGAGTGAAGTGTAGAAAGAAAGCTGTAGGCATGTGGTTGAACCACACACATGTAAAGTGTCTGTATGTGTGAAACATAGGTGTATATCTTTGGGAATGCCAGTGTGTGTGTGTGTGTGTGTGTGTGTGTGTGTGTGTGTGTGTGTGTGTGTGTGTGTGTGTGTGTGTGTGTGTGTGTGTGTGTGTGTGTGTGTGTGTGTATGGCTGTCCAGTACCTGGAGTGAGGCTGTATGTTACCATAGTGAATGTTAATGCCCCTTCCCCCCATCCACTCAAAGCAGTGTAGTATGCCTGTTGATAACATCAATCGTAGACGGGCATACAAACTGCCTGTTAACATGTACACCCTGGGCTGTGACCTCTTGTTACATAGGCTACTGATGGACCCCCACCCCACATACACTCACTGCACTTTAATATCCATGTTGATGTCCTCTATCTTAGGACATTCCAACTACCTGTAGATGTGTAATCTCTGTGGCGCATCTTGTAATTCCGTAGTACTATAATGATGATATGTACATAGGCAAGGGTTGACATCTGAACACTGGCAACTGTGTGTGTGTGTGTGTGTGTGTGTGTGTGTTACTGTGTCTGGACTCCCTGAGTGTGTGGGTGTGTCTATGTTTGCATGCTGTCATGGCAGTGGGTATTACTGCTTCCCAGTGTGATGTCACTATTTCCACCGGCCTTTTCCGTTGTCATCTAGCATACCACACTTTTACCCACTCTGCGCTCCAGGTAACTATACGTGTGATGTCACCCACTAACGATGCAATGGCCCTGAACACAGTAGCTTACTATACAGCTATCATGCACTTGGATCATTAGAACAGTAAACATAATTAAAACATGGGAGAATATAACTGTGTTGTGGAAGCTACAAAGTGCATGCAGGTATTGTCATACTGACCTGTGGGTAGTCAGCATGGACATATGGGACTCCCGCATACACCAACATCCCCGGCACATGCAAGTACACCAGAAAGAGGAAGGCAGAACTTCTGGATCAACATGCTGTTAGTGTTGTTATACATGATACATGCTGTCAAATATAGAAAATGCATTCCAAAACTGCAATACATGTTATGTCTGCTGACTGCCTGCCAACACTACTCAACAATCTTATCCTACAATTGTCTACCTAGTATGTTCACCCTGTGCATCAGACCATATGAACATGTCCCTGCACCGATGGTGTGGATGACAAGGATGCAGCACAGGGTGATAATGTTTGCCAGAGGCCTAAGCTGTGCCATTGGATGACATCATGCATGTGTGTTAGGGCCTGTAATATCATTGGGTGTTTGTGGATGTTATGCGTGTGTGTGTTGAGATGTCCTACATTTGTTTCCAGTGTGTGTGTATGCATGCACACAGGTCTGGGATGAGGCTGGCCTAGACAGGGATAATATTGAGAGCTGCAGATTGTACAAGTCAGGTGTCACAGTTCACTGTGTCCGGCCACGGCCACGTGACCTGCACCTGACAGGGGTTGGACAGGCACTACCAGGCAGCGGTCCAGATTGGGTACAGTCTGATGACACATGTCCACTGGAATCATGTCCCTCTTGGGACCATCCAGGACCATGTGCATGTGGCCTGCTGCTTCCTGGTGTGGAGTGCACAGCACCAGCAGCACTGCTGCTGCTACCACCACTATGGGAGGGGGCATGTGTAATAGCATATTCACGCAGACCTTCAACAGGTGATGTAGCTGGCCTATGTCCACATGCTCGATGCCTCGCTCCCACCAGATTTTCCAGCACAGACATTCCACACTCGAGGATTGACATGCCACAGTCAAGGACTCCCACCATGTCACCTAATCGTCTATCCATAACATCTGCATGATGATGGTGAGCATTTGCAAGTGTCTGGATGTTGTTGGTTAATGCACAGACAGCAGCCCTCTGAAGCCTCAGACTGTCTCTGTTGTGCTGTTCAGCACGTGCCTGTGCCTCCATTATTGCACAAAATATGCGTCTGGTGACCCCAGCTGATGTGCTTGGTCCTGCAGGGGCATGTTGGCCAGTGGTCCTCCCTACGAGCAGCACCTGGCACATGACTGTGTGGGACATCATCTGTTTGTTGATTGGGAGCATGGTGTGCAGGCACACCTTCCATAGTCACCACACTTCACGGTTCCATGCTACAACCCGCCAACTGTCCTTCCTCTATGGCCGGTGGTGATGGGGTATATACAGGCAGGGGAACTGTGTGCAAGGATGAGGGGGAGACTGGTGGAATGGCAACCAATGGCACAGATTCAGCCCCTGACAACCCTGCCTGTGCCTCAGTCATACTATTATCATCACTGCTAGAGTCTGTGGTGACACTAACATCAGGTGGACCACAGGAGGGCAATGTACCTACATCAATACCTGTGAAGGGAAGACAAGAACTCTACATTCCAAGTTTTACCAGACACATACACACAGCCACACACACACACACACACACACACACACACACACACACACACACACACACACACACACACACACACACAGACAGACACACACACACAGAGACACAGACAAACACAGACACGGACACACACAGACACACAAATACACACATACACACAGACACACATGCTACATGCATGTGATATTGCGGATGGCATTCAGCATAGACAATTATAGTTTCAGCTTAGGCAATTATAGTGGCAGTCATACATCCCTGAGTTGCCCACAACAGCATGCATGTGGTATAGCAGACAGCATGCACCTTACATAATTATAGTGGTGGTTAGCATACATATCTGTATTGCACCCTTTGTGTTCGTAGCCTATGCCCCATACCTGCAACACAATGCATGCACTTTGCACTGTTGCACAGCACTACCATGGTGTGTGCAACATACAGCACAAGTTAATGGACCATCGTCGACCTTTGTACATCTGCCACTGATGCCTTGTGTTGGCCACCGCCCCTATGTCTGAGGACATGAGCAGTAGGGTATGTCGACTGCATACTATGTTTGCCTGAGCCCTAGCTTGCATATCTCCCCCAAAGCAGTAGCTACTGATACTGGATACCCTGCGACATGCATCACTACACTACACTACACAATTGTGGAATACAATCCTTTTGTCCCCATACTGCAGTATCATTCTGGCTAGTGGCGGAATGCTAAACAGGCCTTGAGACATACCTGCATGGCCTACAAGACCTGACAGTTCCTACATGTGTTTCCATGCTGTCCAGGCTACTGCATCACAGGTCCTGCACAACAACATGGAATATGCCAGAGCCATGTGTATATATCAATAAGTGGTCTGAGTGTATGAGTATGTGGCTAATCATGTCAGACAGGCAGTTGACAGTATGTATGCCCTCGTATAGGTCAGTGTGTAACATAGTGCTT
Organism: Protopterus annectens; assembly: GCF_019279795.1. Classification (NCBI taxonomy): domain Eukaryota; kingdom Metazoa; phylum Chordata; order Ceratodontiformes; family Protopteridae; genus Protopterus; species Protopterus annectens. Next base: position 102,579,220 of record NC_056745.1, on the reverse strand, counting down.
GGGTTTGCACTCACAAATGAGTACTGTTGGGCATGTTTCCAGTCATGTGTTCAGAGGTGTGGCACAATTATGCATACTATGTCTTACAGTTTGTGTATATTGGTGTCTGTCTCTTCCTGCTTGGGGGGTCACTTGTTCAGACAGATACTTAGATGTGTCTGTGAATGTGTGTGATTTATGGTAGTGTGTGTGTGGGTGTCCTTACTGTGTTCAGGTAAGGGAATGTGTTGGTTGTGTTGATGAGCTGCATGTGTTAACCTACACCTCATGACTGTCCAGTCCAGTCATGGCTGTAGACTGGGCTGCCATCCAGCTTACCCCTGTAGCTACATCCCAGACAATGTGTGGGGCATGGTGTTAGGTGCGTCTGGCAGTATACATGGCATAGAGATTACATTCCCCCAGGATGGCCACATACACAAAGCTCACATTAGGAGACACCAGTAGCTAACTAGTGGACATGCCTGTATGAGCAGTCAGTACTACAGGTACCAAGTACTGTCTTTAGTTTACGTATTGCTTATGAAGATGTTATAGACAGTGATGCTTACACGTAATTATTTGTGTTATGTTCATGACAACACTGGCTATTACGGAAACTGTGTAGCTACCCTTGGCAGCGAATTTCCTCTGAGGAGCACATCACATCCTGTTAGTTGATTACAGATGATGCATGTGTCTATAGGTCTGTTTCCTTCTCTGGGTATATACTCACATATCCACCAGGACCATGAGCTCTGTTGGGCACAGACACCCACACCCCAAACAGAGTAATGTATCAATAGGCTCTGATGCCACTATCAACATGATCAAGATATAATCAGATAATGTGAGCCATCACCTATGATGCGGCTGTTACACATGGGCAGATGTCTCCTACATCTTACACTCCTACTGTAGATGTTACACTGGAGTTAAAGATGATGTGCAACCTGTTTCATTACCAGCACTGTGCATTACCTTACATACAGTATATGTAGGCGGCTGTTGGGTTGGGCTACACAAACCTGGTAGTTCAACCAATGTGTCTGTACTCTCAATATCCACTCTATGTATGTGTGCACATAGCCATTTGGCCCAGCCCTGTAACAAGGGTCACTATACATTTGCATAACATGTACACATGCAGAACTGTTATTGCTTGCAAACGACAGTAGCGAGGTGGATATTACTTGTGTTATGTGCATGGATAGTTACCTGGCTCTTCCAATTATCTTTGTTATCATGCTGCTAATCTGTCAGATGATTACTAATGCTATGTATCCTGTCATTGAGTATTGTAATTGCCAATAGATATAACTACTGTTTGCATAACATATCAGAACTGCTATGTAGAACAGAATACAGATCTGCCTAGACACCTGTACATTACACAGTTATTGGCACAATATCCCACGATGCACACCATATTTGCACGGTAAGCACACCTTTAACATATTCATCTTATTTATACACCCATACATATGTCAACTGTTGCGATATAACAACATATACTATTCCCTGTTATAGCACATACTTGCTGGACCACTCCTGACACTGACAGTGGCTGAAATCAAAATGGTGGGTTCCAAGCCCATAGCATCCCTTGCGGTGTATGTGGAGTGTGCCGTGTGACCTACAGCATTACACACCAAGAATACTACAAGCATTACTACTGCTCAACAATACATCACTATAAGTTAGCTATTTCCACTATATGCATTGATTACAATATAATTCTTACAGTACAGATACTACATACACAAACACTACATGTTATACATACCTTCTTAGTAATCGGAGGTGTTATTAACTAGTATAATACTCGTTTTCGGTTCGTCTTTCAGTGTTTTGTACTGTCATACAGGTAGATACAGATGGTTTGAATGTGTGACAAGGCAACTTTACAGATCAATAACATGTGCTATCCCGATGGCCAGTTGGTGTTCCTAAGTAGCTAATTACATGCTGCGCTGCTACTGCCTTGGCCAGTACCATGGCTACAATGGAGTATAATTGAATGCTCCACTTGGGCGTTGTCCCTTTGCCTTACTTGTGATGAAGACAGCATGGATGTTTTTTTGGAATCCATTGCAACAGCTGTATTGAGATGAACAGTAATATATTGTGTGTAATGCCTGGAGGAGTTGGTCTAAATGTGAGTACTGCTGTTATATTTCTGAACATTGCTACTTGTGCAGTGTTTGTCTGTACCTTATACTTCTGCATATGTTTCAGTCTGGCCAGGTTTTTTGACCAGCTCAAGGCTGCATAGCTACACATATAATGTTAGGGGGTTTACAGTGTGCTTACCAGACATATTTAGTTTGGTGTTACTGTGTATCATACTGTGCTTATAATCAGTACTCGGTAAAACTTCCTGGTGTACAGACCTTTCAACCCTGTGAAGCGGGATTAGTTCATACAAACCCTGTTACACCAGCAGCTGCTCAATTGTATAACGGGATCTATTTCACATAGGACCATGTTAGTGTGTCTGTGTCCAGGTATGTTAAGGTTTCAGCAGATGTTGTACAGCAGTTGCATAATTGGTTATGGTATGACAGTATGTATTGATGTAATTATTTCGGTTGTGGGGTAGATGTTGGTGGGTGTACATAGCACATGCAGTTTTGTAGGAACCCCTTTTTATATAACGTCTATATGTGTGTGGGTATTCTTTCCCTATGTGAGCACCTATCCCTTAGTGGACTAATACTATGGTAAATGCAAGCTGATTCATTAAGGCACTATTAAATGCTTCCTGTAATGCATGCAGGTACTGCTAGTCCTTGAATCCTTTTGGCAATACATCGGAATGTAAAAAACATTTGCAAAATGAAAGCTGTCTGTGTAATTCTGTCATGGATATTTGTAGTCAATGCAGTTATGTTGGTGACTGTGTCCATAGAACATATTTGTAATAGCATATTGGCATATACTCTTCCTATGTTATGTTCATATTGTTTGCGGGGGTCCGAATGTGTGATTGCTATGGTCCATTTTATACTCAGATGTGACTACTTCGGATTCTGTCTACAGACATGTATGTGTGTGTGTGTGTGTGTGTGTGTGTGTGTGTGTGTGTGTGTGTGTATGTATATATATATATATATATATATATATATATGTGTGTGTGTGTGTGTGTGTGTGTGTGTGTATGTATATAGATATATTACTGCATACGTTTATCTGTACCTCCATAGAGGTGCAGATGTTTCTAACCTATCTATAAATCTACATATATACGTAGACCTGTATATATTAACATGTCTCTATGTATATGTCTCTTTCTCTCTCTTTATATATATATATATATATATATATATATATATATATATATATATATATATATATATATATATATATATATATGTGAACATACGCCTATAATTGGATACATGGCGGGTTGTCCTATTTCAACACATTTCTCCTTTTTGTGTTTTAACCTGTCTGGGATAGGTACATCCCAGGTAGCTTAGTGTTAGGTTAATTGGAGGATGGAGTACATGGGTGCGGGTTGTACTCCTGGAAGGTGTTATTATTTTACCTCTCAGAGTAGGCACTGGTAGTGAATGTGTGAATAATGCACATTTACGCAGTTGTCAGCAGGTTTGCCCGTGGTCTGCGCGATGTTAAGCAAAGGTCAGAAGTGTGAAGCGCTTCTCCGTTTACTGTGTAGTAGCGCCGCTTACCATTGTGAAACATGCGGAATCCCGCTTACAACCGCTTAAGAGTGCTTTAATCCACCTGCATCCAAAAGCCCTTATTCTGGCCCTCAAAATAACCTAACAGCCCTTGCAGGTCTTGAACCCGGGAGAATCAACACCACAGTCACTGACCTTACCACTACGGCATCTGAGATATGCACAAATGTTATGGTGTTGAGAATATCCATTGTACTGCAGACATTCCTCACTACTGACAACATTTGCGACAGTCAGTTGGTGTACATTTGTCTGATACATGTTAATGTTCATATGCTTGTGAAAGTAGGTTTTGCAATGTGACATGACAGGGTGTATTATGAAGAGTATGGTTCTTGCTTTGTGTCCTTTTTATATTGTCCCCATACTCCATGTATGCCCCTCCAGTTCACTTATTGGACATCCGACCTAGGCCCTCCTTGAGGCATGATTGCATCACCCATCATTCCTCCCTCACCCCAATCTTCACATACACAACAACCACCCCTTCTATGGTGACTTAGGTTAATATTAATTGTTATGATACCAGAGCTGCATGTGTTTTGTGTACACTTCCAATTCCTTTGTAGTGGTTCTGTGTCACGAAGTGTGTTCATAGATGCTTATATATATGCCTATTGCTGTAACTGTATAATATATATATATATATATATATATATATATATATATATATGGATCTAGGGCTTTTGGACGAAAGTGCAAAAGGCCGAATCCATTATCACCGAACACACTTTGATGAAAGTGCTTTTTACAGAAAAGCGCTTTCATTAAAGTGCATTAAAAACAAAATAAAATTTACATTTATGCAGGGGGGGCAAGCCTCACTGCACCCCCCATGTGGGGAGCTGTGCCCCCCACACCCGCCCTACTTTAATATTCTCACCCCGAGATTGCACTACAGTGTTGAAAAGGGGATTTTCCCTTACCCACACCGTAGTACGATCTCTGGAACAGGCATACTTACGCGAAAGTGCTTTTTTGGTGAAAAGCACTTTCGCGTAAGTATGCCCCACCGATAATCATTCGGTGAAAAATGTTTTCGGGAATCTGTATGGATTATATATATAAAAATATATATATATATATATATATATATATATATATATATATATATATATATATATATATATATATATAAGCTATGTGCAGACATCACTGACATATATATATATATATATATATATATATATATATATATATATATCTATGGATTCACTTCATAACACTGAAACTTCATAATACTGAAAATGACAAAACTTCATAATACTGAAGACCAAAATACTGAAAGCTCAAAATACTGAATACGCAAAATACTGAAACTCAAAATACTGAAAACACATATTGCGTAAACTCATAAACAACATAAATCATAGCAATTTCTACCAAATATATGCAGGGCAAGCCCCTGCCCCATCCCTGCTAATTATATATCTACTCCAAGATTGCACTTAACTACACTATATGCAATCTTGGAGTTGATATATTTAATTAGCAGGGGTGTGGGGGTGCAGCCCCTCATGGGGGTGCAGGGGCTTGCCCTGCATATATTTGGTAGAAATTGTTATGATTTATGTTGTTTAAGCTGAGTTTACGCATAATATGTGTTTTCAGTATTTTGAGTTTCAGTATTTTGAGTATTCAGTATTTTGAGCTTTCAGTATTTTGGTTTCAGTGTTTTGAGTTTCAGTATTTTGATATTTCAATGTTATGAAGTGAATCCATATATATATATATATATATATATATATATATATATATATATATGTATATATATATATATATATATATATATATATATATATATAGATATAGATATAGATATATATATATTTCATATTAGTTTGTAACAGTAATACATCTGTAGACTGGAATGTGTTGGTTCACAAACTACAGTACATTACAATGTACTGTACATATGTTCACAAGGCCACTGTCCCATTTGTGATCATCACAGTGAAATGCATATGGTATAAGGTATAGTCTCAGGACCATGAAAGGTGTGTGCACCTCGGATGGCTTAGTAGTACGTCCCATGCTTATAGTGTGCATGGTCCAGGGTTCGACATCTGGGATGCTTTACGAATGTTTTTACCGCAGAGTAAGGCTCATTACTCTCCTGCAGACATGGGTTTATATGGGTGATTTGAATGTTTATTATACAGACAATTACTGCCTATATCTGCAAGCTGTGGTTAAGGTATACTTTTGCACATGATAAACATCTCTGCCTTTATCGAGATTGTAACCTTGAATGCACAGATACTATGTGGATGCTGTAACCATTACACTGTTGTCATTAACGTTGCTTCCACCTATTTCCTATTTAGATGCTTTCTATGTGTAAGCTCGGCTAAGCAAAGGGCGGTAGCCCCCTAACTCACTGAGATTCACGTACTCATGACATAACAACATATAACAAATGTACTGTGAGACAATACATTACATTCCTAAGTACATATGGCATAGCCCCTTACTGACACACTTCAAGTGAAATCTTGTTGTGTGAATGGGTAACAGACTATACACCCCTGGGATCATGTTTCCCAGAGCCATACAGCCAGGGGGTGGGTGAGCCTGTCCAGTTTGATAGCTGCAAGACCTGTTGGGTGAATTGAATGGTGTTGAATTGCCACATTAACATGCTCTCTTTAGATCAGTAAGTGCCCCTATCACCCTCCACAACCCCAGTCTTCCACGACTTCTTGTAACTCTGCATGGAATTGCTTCATTGGCTATGTTTGACAGAGACTCAGTTACTTCATCAATGGTGCGAGGAAGGCCAATACACTGTTGCTATGCTTCTAATTGCCCTTGGGCAGATAGATAGAAAGCTATCTGTGCACCTCTAATGTGCAGGCCGTCACAGCCGTAATATGCGAATAAATAAACCTTCAGATCACAATATACAGTGTGAACTCACCATGTAGTCAGGGAACAGTTGAGTACAGCACGGACATACAGAACACTGATACTTAGTCACTCCAAATGCCTATCTTGGAAGCTAGAAGACTTATATAAGGTTAAGGCTTTCTATTGCTTACCAATAGGTTATCTACAGGGGAGATGACAATCAAGCACAGATGGGGAACATGCATGCAATGATACCATACCGGCCTAGGTGTCTGCCTTACAATTTGGAATACTAGCCAAGGCTATTGGCGCCCCCATTGTGCCTTATTTAGGAGAGTCCTGAAGGTGAATGCCAGCTCTGTAAACAGCACAATAGCAGATTCAATGTGGTTTATGCTACTCTATCCCAGACTCAAATTAATTTACCTAAGCCACACCCATCCTTTTATAGTTTTCCAGTACCCTGTCTCTTACAACCCCTACCTATACTACTTTCATCTGTCTCTCCACCCTTAGTATTTTTCTTCTTTACTTCCCTACCTTAACTCGTCACTACCTAAACAACTTCTTTACCCACATAAGCTCTTCATCACTTCTACCCTACCTTATCATTATACAACTTCTTTATCCTTCCCATTTCTCTTTCATTACCTCCCTACAATATCTATATACTACTTAAAGAAAACTCCTCTACTTGTAGCATCACTCTTCTCAACTACCCTATCTTAACTTTTTATCTGATACTATTACATCCTAGCCCTACCTGGCAGAAACAGTTTACATTTACTAAGTAATATGTCTACAATAACTAAAACTATCCTATCCTTGGTAATACTCTAAGCCATTCTTATACCTATCCTCACCACTACCTATCTCCTCACCTCTTTTGAAAAGGTGAATTGCTACTACCTCAACTACTCTCCTAAACAAACATCTATATATAACAATGCCCTTACCCATCCCCAAATAAATATCACCTTCACTTCTAGCTACTTGCTACCTAAATATCATCGACTTACACCCATGAAATTAAACCAGTCCACAATAAAAAAATTAAAATATCTACCTAGCCTTAATTCTTACCCTCTTTCTGTACTAAAATCAGCCACCTTAAAAGATGGTGACATCCACCCTAACCCAGGCCCTTCTAATCTCTCTACTTCACCTATTCTTAGCACCTCCCCTAACACCCTTATTACCCAGACAAGTCTCTCTAACTTCTTACTAATAGGTCATCTCAATATCCGCAGTATTAACAGCAAAGTTGCCCATCTCCATGCCCTTCTAGATATTCACTCCTTTGATATCCTCTGTCTTACAGAAACCTGATTAAAACCCACAACTAAGGATAATGAAATAATCCCCCAGGGTATAATATACTGAGACACGACAGAGTAAAATGCAAAGGAGGAGGAGTAGTCTTACTGTTCAGAAATGAACTACACGTCTCCTCTATACCTTATAACCCACCTGAAAATAGTAAAGTTGAACTCTTAATCACTAGATTTCAACTCAATCCCACCAAAGCACTTTATATAATCTGTGTCTACCTTCCCCCAGGTAATAACATTACTACAGTAGAGGATACCCTATGTTGGATATCTACTACTTTCCCACAAGAAACTATTATTCTAGGAGATGTCAATACTGACTGGAATAGTATCAATACAGATAATCCTTCTTCTCATATTAATCTGCATGGCTTTAACCAAACTATCTCCACCACCACTAAAATTAACAAACCAAATAATAAAGAAACTATACAAGATTGGATACTAATCAATAAACAAGAACATACTTATAAAGTAGGGATCTTGCCTGACGATGTAAGTGATCACATGCTTGCTTACATCATTAGACAAAAGAGTGACATTACCAATGCCCCCAACTATAGGACTTCTCGAACCATTAAAAACTTTCAGCCTGTATTATTTCAAATGGAACTTAGTGCCTGTGACTGGAACCCTCTAAAAACACTCCCTCTTGAAGAAGCTGCTGTATATTTCAATAACAAATTCTTAACAATCCTCGACAGGCATGTACCTAAACGATCTATTAGAACAAAATCCAAACCTGCCCCCTGGCTCTCAAAAGATACCAGACAAAAAATATTACTTAGAAATAAATCCAGGGCTAAGTGGAGAGCAACCAGAAATACCCTAGATCAACAACCCTTTAGACAGTTGAGAAATGCTACAAAAAAGCTATTCTCTCTGACAAAAAAAGCTACTACTGCAAGCTGCAACAAGTTCACCACAATAATCCACAAAAATTCTGGGCAAGTGTGAATAACCTCCTTCGTTCAGGCCACTCTAGCACTCCCTCCCCTCTAGGGTCAGAAAACAATACCTCCCATCAAACTGCCAATGCCTTTAACACTTTCTTCACAAACACCATACAAACTCTAGCCAATCATCTAGCTACAGACAACTCTGATCTATCTAACTCCTCACCTCATACTCGGCCAACATTCCAACTACAACCTATCCTCGCCTCTTACATCCAAAAACTTGTCCACAAACTTAAGCCTTGCACCCCCTCTGCCGATAACTTACCATCTGAATACCTACAGCAAGCAGCTAAAGTAGTTGTCTATCCTATATCCATCCTGATAAACCGTGCCATAACTGAAGGAACCATTCCAGATCTCTGGAAAATCTCCCACATTATTCCCTTACACAAAGGAGGTAACTCTAATGACTATTCTAACTACAGGCCTATAGCTCTCCTTTCTCCATTAGCCAAGATTATGGAAAAATGTATTCACCATCAGCTAATGAACTACTTACTTCAACATAACATTCTAGCAAACTGTCAGCATGGCTTCAGGCCTTTTCATAGTACCACCTCAGCTCTCCTATCCTTCACCAACACCATTAATAATAACCGTAATAATAACACCCTCTCATCAGCACTCTTCCTCGACCTGTCTAAAGCCTTTGATTATGGTTAACCATCTCTTACTCATAAACACTCTATCATCCCTCTCTCTTGATGCCAAAGCAATTCTCTGGTTCAAGGCTTACCTTAGTAATAGACAGCAAGTAGTTCTTTGGGAGAATCAACTATCATCTCACCTTCCTATCTCCCTGGGAGTCTCTCAAGGCTCCATTCTTGGTCCTCTTCTTTTCTCATTATTCATCAATGACCTTCAAATAGCCATTCCTCAAACCACCTGTATACAATATGCTGATGATTCTACTATCATATGCTCTGCCAACTCTGTAGCTGAACTTCAATCTTTAACCCAGACAGCTTTCAACACAGTAGAGGCATGGTTCTCTAAACGGTGCCTTCTTTTGAACACCAAAAAGACCAAGCTACTACTGTTTACAACAAACAGTAAGTCCTCCCCCATAGATTTCTCCATTCAATCCAGTAATGGCACTTTTATATCCCCGGACTCTTCCACCAAACTATTAGGAATTACAATTGATAATAACCTCACCTTTGACAATCACATTAATAACACTATTAAATCTGTTAATAAAAAACTGCGCTCCCTATATAGGATAAAACCTTTCTTAACTCCAACAGCCAGAATGACTATTGCCCACACCCATCTAATTTCAATTCTTCTTTATGCTGCACCCATATACACTAATCTAAAAAAAATAATCTTACCAAACTAGCCAACTCCTATAATAGTATTGCTAGATTTGCCACTGGAAACCCATATAGAACTCACCACTGTCTTAACCTTCACCAACTAGACTGGCTAGAACTAAAAAACCTTCTGATACTTTCCCAACTTACCATCGTTCATAAGATTTTTTACCAACCTAACAATACTCCAATACAAAACAACCTTATAGCACCCTATAGGAATCTTGATTCCTTACGCTCCTCCAATAAACTTCTAGCCAGTACCACCAAGTCTAACAACTTAGCTGGTGACTCACTGTTCTCAAATACCGTTGGAAAACAATGGAACCTCTTGCCATCTGACCTTACCTCACTTCCATCCCTTCCTCTCTTTAAACAAAGTCTTAAGAAGCACTTTAAAATACACTGGCTATGCCCTTGCTGTTACCCAGACTGATCCTCTGGATTTCTCTTTGTTATCTCTTGACTTCCTACTTTCCTCCACTCTTTCTTGTCTACTCCTCTGAATTAGTAGCACCTATAAGTTATCTCTACTACTTAGGCACCAATTGCATATCTTTTCTACTTGGCTATGAATGTATCCTGAAGGTAGTATTCCTGCCATTTTCTTTATACCTCTTCATTTTTCTACTGTCACTGTCTAACCCTTTGGAAATAGTAACTGTCTGGAGTAAACTAGAATAACCAAGGATTTAAATGTATTCTAATAATGCCTTGGGGCTGCCCTACATATTCATACTGTAAAATGTTCTGTAGGTGTATGATGTATTTATTATAGTGTGTCACATAGTCTTCCCAGAATTTAAACTGTAATACCTTTCTTGTTTATTATAAACATTTTTTTTTGGTGGTGGTTGTTTATATGTGGAGCTTTTCTCCCCGGGCCTGTACTGAAAAAGGAAATATATCCAGCTGGACCAGCCCGGTTAACAAATGTAAAATAAATAAATAAAAAAATAAATAAATTGCAGTTTTATTCTATATTTTTTATATTCCTTGCGATCCCCTTTGCGCACCGATGTTCTGCACTATAACTTTACGTTAGTGTGGGCATAATATTAAATGTTCTTTTTCATATTTTGTGCATGTTGTTTTATGCCAATGGCTATATATTTAGCCATTGGCATATATTAACAGTATAATACGTGAGTTCGGTCCGCTGTCATGGCTCCGATTTTATGTTTGAAAAATGTAAACTGTTTTTTTCAGTTTACATTTTTGCATGCTTACACTACGCCTGCACCACTTCCTGAATCGCTATATACATTCATTTGCATGCTACACTGCTGCGTATGGGGTAATTAGCATACAGGCACCGGGAGCTGTGCTGACATAGTGTACGCAGGTAGTGCACGTGGAAACAGCTCGTACCTGAATCGCTCGGTGGCCATATTTGGTGTTAGATTGCCGACGCTACGCCTGCACCTGGCGCAACCTTCATGAATCCTGGGGTCAGTGTTTTCAAGTAGGAATATTTTTACACCAGTTGTACTGCAATTCTTTCTGTTTGGTTTATAGGGGACATGTCTTTTAAATCAAAATGACTTAATAGGGGTGGGGTGAGCTCTCAATGCAACAGAAGGATATTTAAACACAGGCTTGAATCTCTTTTATTTGTATGTGATGAAGTTTTATGGTTTAAAATGAAAGTACTTATACTCTTTCTGCCAAGGATTAAAGGATTTTTTTAAGCATTCGTGGAGCCTCCTTCTTCCTGTGGTGTGGATTATAACTCCTCAGTTTGGTCTTTTTCCTGGTTTGTCTTTATTCATATTTTATTCTAGCAGGAAAATATGTGTGATAGTTGAGTTTACAAGGGGATATAATATGAAAGCTTGACTGACAGGGTTAAAGACTTCAACAGATTGGATGAAATATGTTCAGAAGAGGAACTGGCTGGCATAAATTAGGTTCAGTAGAGGAATTGTGATTACATTAAAAGAAAGGTATGGGAAGGAATAAATGGATGCCAAGGAATAGTGAAAAAAGTAAGGAAAGGGAAGTTTCAAAGTGGGTGAGTACAGAGCTATCTGATTTTTCAGGTCATAAATAAAGAGAATGAATCAGAGGATGCATGAAGAGCAACAGGTAAAGAAGATCAATACAGCAATGGAAAAATAACTCTCTTAGGGGGTTATGGAAGGTAATTTTTCATTCATACAGGTAGATGGGAGAAAGGAAGGAAAACCTTTCACAGTTCTAAAAAAGTGTGACTTGAGAATCGAGACCAATTAAAGCATGCTCAAGCAGTTAGTAAGTCATAAGGGAATAGGTTCATAGGTTCATAGGTTCATACTAGGCTATCTGCCCTAGGGCATTTATAAGCCTAGCCAGAGTGTGTTTGGCTTTCGCCACCCATTTTAAATTAATTTTGCTATGCCCTTTTTCGAGGTTAGTATACTGTGCCTCTGTCTAACAGTGACACAGAAGTGATACCCGGGGTAAACCTATGATCTCCCATCCACTCATCAAGATTCCTCTTGAAGAGAGTCAATGATGGACTCTGCCTAACCTGGACTGGGATTTTATTCCAGAGTGAAGGGAGCCTCTGGGTTATGAATCTGTCCCTCCAGCATGTCCTATTTATTTCAGTGCTGAGGTTCAAGTCTCTCGAGCGCGTAGCTGGATGGGATTTGGATTTTTTGAGGTGCAGCATGTCCATTAATTCCGGGTTGGACATGCCTTTATACGTCAGGCACAGATCGCCTCTGAGCAGGGGGTATGCCACTGAGTAGAGCTGGAGTTTCTTTAACCGGGCAGCATATGGCATCTGTTTGAGCCCTTTGATCCTCTTGGTGAGGTACTTTTGGGGTCTTTCCAGTTGCTGCAGGTGTCTGGTAAGGTACATCCCAAAAGGGACATTGTACTCAATTATGGGCCTGATGAGGGATGAGGAAAGAGGCACGATGACCTCCCCTGATCTAGATGTGAATCCCTTCATGATTAGGTGGGCTATATAAAATGTTTTTCTAACCACTTTGGCCACGTGGTTGTCAGATGAGAGATTGCTATCAACTTGGGTCCCCAGGTCCCTAATTACTTCTTCTGTACTTAATGGATTACCACCTATGTGGTAATTTGTGGGCACTTTGTTTTTGCCAAAGGGGATGACTATACACTTTTTGACTTTTAGCTTGAGGCCATGGCTCTGGCACCAGTTGTCTGTTTCTATGAGGCCCTTTTGGAGGATGCTTGTGTCAGCTGGAGAGTCGATTATGGCACTCAGTTTGCAGTCATCTGCGAACTTGGTCAGCCACAGTCCTTCCGTGTTGGCCTGTACCTCCGAGAAATATATACCGAACAAGAGAGGTCCCAGGACTGAGCCTTGTGGGATGCCACTTTTAACTGGTTTGAGTCTGACATGGCTCCAGCAATTCTAACCATGTGGGTTCTGTCCTTGAGCCAGTTTGCAACCCATCTAGTGACATAGGGGTTTATATTTAAGCTGGTGAGCTTATCTATAATGCCCGAGTGGGGTATTGTATCGAAGGCTTTTGTGAAGTCCAGGTAGGCTGTGTGGACCACCTTCCCCTCGTCAATGGCCTTGGTGACTGTTTCAAAGAAATCGACCAGGTTTAAGAGGCAGGATCTGCCCTTAAGAAAGCCGAACTGGGTAGGATCCAGTGTCTGTAGGTCCCCAATATCTTTATTTATGAGGTCCATGATGATCCTTTCCATAGCTTTGCAGACCAAGCTAGTCAGGCTTATGGGGTGATAGTTTCCAGGATCCATTGAGGTACCACCTTTGTGGAGCGGGACCACTGTTGCTGTACGCCACTCTTTGGGTACATATCCTGTAGTAAAGCTGAGATTGAACAGTAGTTTTATGTTTGGGTTTAGCTCTTCTTGGAGTTCATGTAGGACGCAGCCCGGGACACCATCTGGTCCCATTGATGCTGTGTTTTTTGCTTTGGAGAGGGCAGCTCTTACCTGAGCATCTGAGATGTCAGGGGGGCAGCACTCTGCTGGGATAGATATTTGCCCTTTTGGTGGGGAGGGGGGGGAGAAGTTTGTGCTGAACCTGTCAGCTAGGATGTTGGCAATGTCTGTGGGTTCGGTGTATTTTTTGTCATTTTGGACTAATTCTGAGCATATCTGGGAATTTCCACCCAGGTTCCTAACATAACTAAAGAAAGACTTGTGATTATCCTTAGTGTCCTGTGCAATTTTTCTCTCAAAGCTGGCCTTAGCGATTTTATGAGTGCCCGTAGTTTTTTGCTAATACTGATCAGAGATGCCTTCCCTTTTTGGGATTTTGCTCTATCATGTAGTAGCTTCCTCCTTCTATTGTATAGTTTGTTTATGGCTGGGGTCCACCAGACAGGACGTCTGCCTTTGGAGGATTGGGTCTTGATTTTATTTGGGATTGCATGATCCATGCATTCCTGAAGGTGTTCATAGAATGCGTTTATAAAGGATTCTGCGGTCTGGGCCATATTTTCCACAGGCCCGGGGGCTTTGAAGGATTCCACCTCGGTTTTGAGGAGTGTGAAATTTGCTTTAGAGAAGTTTTTCACTGTGGTTTTCTGGGCAGGGGGTGGAGTCGGGATGTGAATATCCAGTGAGATTAGTTTATGGTCTGATCTTACCATTGAGGGATACACTTCTGGTCTGGAGCATAGAGTCCCCATGTTGGTGATGATCAGGTCCAGTATGTTTTTCCCTCTTGTGGGAGTGGTAACAAGTTGTTCCATAGCATTTGAGTTTATAAATTCTAGGAACCTTTGGGCTAGGGTGTTGGAGCTAGAGTAATGCTCCCAGTCTATGTTTGGGTAGTTGAAGTCGCCCAATATAATGGTGTTTGGAGAGACCTTCATATTTTCCAGTGTTTTCAGGAAGGCCGAGTGGGGTTTCTGGGTTTGGGAGGGTGGTCTGTAGCAGGCTATAAACTGGAAGGCAGTTTTACCCACTGTTAGTTGCACATGGATAGTCTCTGATGCTTCGTGCTGTGCCACCAACCTGGAGGTGTGGGTATCTTTGATGAATATTGATACTCCCTCCTTTTGTGGTTCGGTCCAAGTTTTGGGGCGAAAAGCATGGTATGAGGTATAACCTGGTAGTGCTGGGGTGCTCTCGGGAGCCTTGAACCAGGTTTCTGTTACTGCACAGATATCGATGTTTTCCATGCTAAGGAGAGTTTTGAGTGCGTGCATCTTGAGGTTTAGACTTCTGGCATTGAGTAACATTACTCTTAGTTTCTTATCCCTTGTGATACCTATGGAGGTGGGTTTGTCTTTTGAGCCTTGCCTAAAAAAGGCACTATGGGGGTAGCAAGAGCCTTTGCCAATATCCGAAAGCCCAGGGGTGAGAGGTGCAAGCCGTCCCTAGCGAAGCATCGTGGCTTGTCGAACATGTCATCCCAGGCTGACAGGCATTGGATCCCCTTTGAATGACACCAATACTTAAGCCAATTGTTGAAATTGATCATCTTGTCTTCATATTGTGGCATCATTCTTGGTGAGGGTAAGATGCTACTCAAGGTCAGGGTCATACCGGCCTGGGCTACATGCTCAAAGAGCTCCTCTATGTCTCTTTTTATGTAGTCCAGGGAGGTACATCTCAGGTCATTCACACCAGTATGGACAATGACTGAGTCATATTTGTACTTGCCTTGGAGTGACCTGAGTGCTTGTGTTATGTGGCGGATCCTAGCGCCTGACAGGCAGCTCACCGTGACCTTCTCCTTGTTCAGCCTGGTGAGTGGGACGTCAGTGAGCCTGACGATAGAGTCACCTATTACTAGTGTATCAGGTGTGTTGTTTAGCCTTAAGGGCTGTGACTGTTCGGCACACTGGCTTTGTGAGCTATGTGTTGCACGTGTTTTGTTTTGGGGTAGCGGTTGCTTGGGTGTCTGCTTTGGAGGTCTCTGCTGCTTCGGCAGATTTTTATTTAGAGCCTCCGAGTATGTTTTTGTGTGTTTATGTGTTTGGTTTGCTGTCGTGGTAGGTCTATGTGAGACTGGAATTGTAGTGAGTGTGGTTTCCTTCTCCTCCTGACTGGTTATGCCAGTACTGAGTTGAGAGAGCTTAGCCTCCAGTTTGTGACTTTTTTCTTGAAGTTCAGGAAAAGTTTCAAATAATACCTAGAAAAACTAGTAGAATCTCACTGCTTTAACAACATTGGAATAACATTAAGAACCCAAAAGAAAGCCAGCTTCAACAAACTGCAAATATTACTTTTCAGTCTTATGGTGAAGCCATGACAATAACACACTTAATACTTTGCTGCAACTCATCCCCCCATTCTTTCTCACCTGATTCCCATTTGTTTGACTCTTAGTTGTCCTCTCAGTGAATTTAAATATACTGTAAATGAAGTTCTTTGCGTTACCTATCACTTTGTATATAGCTTAAGGTATTCTGTTTCAAATGCATATTTTGAGTACCATATTTTTCTTTTGTCTGGTATACTTTAGAGAAATGTCTCTGTGTGAAAAATATGTATTTAGTATTGCTATGCTTGCAGATTATATATTTACCTGTCTTGTGTTTGACACCTGGACTGAATCTGAAATAGGACCTTTTGGATCAGTGATCTACACCACTCAACAAATTTTAATAAATTAATAAAAATAAACCAACACATGACTTAAGGTGGAGATATCAATTCAGTCTGTGACAAATGTCATACATTTATCAAGAAACAGAATCAGATAGGCATTATCAGGTATTTTATTTTTATTTGTTAACCTTGGTTGAACTTTGATCACAGTAGACCATTTTCAGGCTGAAACACGCACACTTAGGAATACACTTTTATGAAGACCAAATTGTGCAACTTCCAGTTCATCATGGTTGAATATGTGAGCTGCAGAATGTACAAAATTGCTGTGCCCCTTTATACAAAGTGCAGTCACCTTGAACATGGCTACATGGAAGTGGGGGTGCAGAAGGTCTCATCCTGCACAGCATATACATGGTGAACCCCACATTAGAAAAATGCTGTCACTTCATGGGATTGCTGTATAAAATAATAAAGCTTGTGTTGTTGGTCTTTGCAAAAATGGCTGCAGAAAACTGACAAACCTATACACATGAATATAAATACTTGCAGTTAAAGTTGTTTTTGATTATTAGCTAAGTGGATAGCTTAAACACATTGAAGGAATCTTTACGTTAAGTGCACTTTATGATTAGCACGCAGAGTAAAAAAATATGCAGATTAAGGAAGTCTATGTATTTGTAAGTCATCACAATATTTCCTAATATACTTAAATGGCTCAAGAATCTTTGCATTCATGCTGAGCTTAATAATCAGGTTGCACCTTGGGCTGGCTTATAAACAGAGGTCCACAAATATTTTTGGGCACATGTTTCTGTGTTTTGCCACAGACTTTCTTTTTGGTTCCTATATGTATCTTTTATGGCAGTTTTGTTCTTTTGTTTGCATTTTGTTTGGTTCCTACGCCTTAAGGCAAATGCACCAGAAGTTTCTTATTAAGCTGAATGGATTTTCCATGTATAGTACACTAATGAGGTCAGATAAGAATGTTGCATAGAGGGATTTAGTCTTGGCTACTACACAGACAACCCATTTTTAACACAGATATGAAAGAATGGGCTTGAGCGGCTAATGCTAGCATGACAATCTGGGGACATAGAGGTGGTTAGGGCCATCATTATTACAGATGCCAACTAATAGGTGGAGATTGCTGAAGGAAGAGGCCAGTAGGCCCCCACTGTTAAAGTGGCGTGCATACCACTTATTTGGGAAGGTAGATATGCAATAACATGCATGTCTCTTCCTGTTCAGGCACTCATTTAAACTCAGTAATCTGCCTACTGTGGTGAGAGTAAGTGAGAGGGGAAGAAGCTTTCCGGGGATCAAAAACTACTTGTTCCCTAATGCCTAACTAAAACCAGGGGATTGAATAAGTTGGTAAGCTTACCAGAACAGGAAAGAATGAGCCATAGAGTTATAGCCTATTCTGGAGATGCCTGTCGTTTGCCTCTGGAAGGAATGTATAATCCAATGAGGAGTAGGAAGGGAAGACATTGGACAAGTCCTGTAGAGGGAGTTAAAACAAAATTACTTTAGTGGATGGAATTCAGTTGTTTGCCTTTAGCTGGTGGAGTCTGATTATTGTCCTGAGTGTGTTATGAAAAACCTGCCTGTCAGTGTTCATTCGTGAATCTGTATGCTAAAACAATATCATTTTAGAAGACCGTTGCATATCTTCCATGATGCCTTAGTAAAGGGAAATTTGCAGATTTCACTGAAAGCATATTTCTCTTGTTTTTTCTGGGTTATCCATTTTGGGGTGCTGTAAGCATCAACTGATCTGCTGTGAGACTTCTACTCTTTGTTTTACAGCTTATCTGGTACATGTATATAAAATAAATACTTCAGATGCTTCTTGTTAAACTGGCTATTTTGGACCACAGCTAGCGTGTGCATGATGGAGATAAGCCCAGACGGAGTTAACTGTCACACCTGTTGACCTGAGTTCATTGTTATGGACTTCTCTGTCTCAGTGTATTCATAAGTCTAAGGAATTTACATATCTTCCATGATACCTTGTTAAATGGATATTTCTTTGAGTATGTTTCTGCATTTTGTCAGTGTCTTTCTGGTTGAGACCTATATGCATCTACAAAGGAAGTTTTGCCCTTTGCTGATCATACAGTGTAGAGCTTGTTCATTTCTTAAAATGTGAAACAGTATACCATTTACTTGTTCTGTAGTGGAGATTGTGCTGTAGAAAACTGAATGCTTTTATGATAAACACATTATTTTGATTGTCAAGGGGAAGACGTGTGAGTAACAGGACTGCCTATCCACTAATAGGGCTGACTAGATGTCTGTTTTCCTTAACAAATTACTAAGTGGGATTATTTCATTTGTTGCTTTGATAAACTGTTCTGAGCCTTTATCAACATAGCATTATGGCTGTCATCTGTAGGAAGTAATGATTTTAATATTTCATTGTTAATTTTAAAGTGAAACACCTGGGGTCCTTGGGTAAAACTGCCAGTAATTAAATTGTTTGTTCTCCATGCCAGTCATAGTAGAACTTTGCTCCCCTTTCATAGGTAGAAAACAGTGGAATGTGTGGTGTAAAACATCAGTGAGAAATTACTTAGTGAGAGATGTCTTTTACAGGATAACAAAAACTTCACAGTACAGCTTTTGAAACATTTTCTCTTAGGTGCTTTATGCTAAGTCACTTTTGTGTAGCTCTGAAATTTAATTACATTTAATTTTTGAGAATGCTGATGACCACTAAGGAGTGTACTGACAACAAAAGAAAAAAGCTTCAAGGCAGTTTTATTTGTCTTGGTTATTCATAGTGCATTTTTTAAAATAAATTGATGTTTCCATCTTTGTCTTTCTTGAAACAGCGAAACCGTGATATAGTTCACAGTCAATGAAGTAGAATGAACTATAAGTATTATCATGAAAGAACCCTTATCTAGGAGTCTCAGATAAAAGAACATTGTGTTTAGTTTCTTAATAAAAGATGAAAGCAGTTCTACTTTGAGTGCATGGCACTGTTGCGTGCTTAGCGGTGGTCACTAAGTACCTATCCTTTCTTAGAATCCTATCAGATTTAAATTGCCGTGAGACTCATTCTGTTCATTAATAATAATAGTGCTGTTTTACTTATAAAATATGACTACATTTCTTTCTCAATATTTTAATCATGTTCAAGCAGTGCACTGTATCTGAATGACCATGGAGATAAGAAAACAAGTCCAATGTATTAGCTGAATTAGGCAACACAATGCTTTGAGATCTTCTCAAGCAATACAACACCAGATGTTTACCTGTTTAATATAGCACAATTCACCTGCTCTCCCTTATTTCAGATTAAATTGCTTTGTGTGAAATCCAAGCATTATTATCTCCTTTCTTCCTTGTTCCTACAGCAGTCTTGAAAAACATTTCCTGCAGAAGGAAGTATGTTAATAGATATGGTTATTCCAACTCTAGAAATACTGTTTGA
The DNA here is from genome assembly GCF_019279795.1 of Protopterus annectens. Lineage (NCBI taxonomy): Eukaryota > Metazoa > Chordata > Ceratodontiformes > Protopteridae > Protopterus > Protopterus annectens. The sequence goes on along the minus strand of NC_056745.1, from coordinate 102,559,132 downwards.
AGTGATTTGTGCGTTTCCCCCTAATTTTAGTTTCACATGTCCCGGGCAGAGACATTTTAGTTATTTTAGCAAAGTAGTTACTCCGTACTGTATTAAATGTATAAAGCTGATGGCATGCCTCTTATAGTTTTTTAGGTGCTTTTATCAAGAGTAAACATTCTGCTTTGAAGTAATTTTGATTAGTTTCTATCCCAGGCTGGTTCTTAGTTCTATCCTCATGTTGCCTGCTGTCTCTGCTAAGTTGTATCTTGAGTACATTTCCTAACCAAGACATGTTGAGTGTTTGGGTATAGCAATTCAGCTGTTAAAAGTAACATTTGGATATCTAATTCCTTTATTTTCTGATACATTCTTACCTGCTCAGGGTTATTTGGAAGCCAGAGGTTGTAACTAGTAAATACCAGTGTAAGGCTTAGAACCAATCCTGGATAGGACAGCAAGCTATCAGAGGATGCACACACACACACACACACACACACACACACACACACACACACACACACACACACACACACACACACACACACACACACACACATGCATTTTTAGAATGTGGAAAGAAGATGGACACCCCATTGAAAACCCATTAGGCACAGGTTAGACACACAGAAGGTACCTCAACAAGCAAGCCAATTAGAAAGCCAAAGAATACTGACTTCTGCACCACAGCACCACCTTGAAAGTTATTATATCAGTTTCATTATATTACATGTTAATTTAACAGACAAACATAGTTTCAAGATTTAAAGCGTATAGTATTTGTCAACCTAACGAGGTTGAAGAAGAAGAACAAAATGGCAAATGCTGACAATTTGCATCTGAGTTGAAAAACCTATCCTTGGTGGACTGCTGTAAATTGAGTTTTTTTATTGACAATGATGTTACAAATAAAGAAAAAGATCCACACTTTTTTAATTGTGTGTGTGTATGTGTCCTAATAAATCAGTTGAAAAGAAACTCATACAACTGCAAGTTCCATACCTAGATGTCTCAGGCTGAGGGCAATTTCTTATGCTATTCATTGTAAGTTAAATGAAGGGATAATAATCTGTTAAGAGATGAATAAGTTCTTTTTTAAAATATACATTTGTACCAGTTGGCTTCCTGAATACACCCCCCCAAAGTAAAAAAAAAAAGCTATTTTAGTGCTTTTCTATACCAATATTTTGGTACAGACAAAAAGTGAGGAACTGCAAGTCACACTCCCTAATGCTTTGCGGCCAGAGTGGTGGCTGGCCCCTTATCCCACCCTTGCTATGTTACAGCTTGAAAGATGGGAGGAAGATTCTAATAAACAATTTGCAAAGACTGAACTAATGGAAGAAGAGTAGCAGTTAAGGCTCATTTCAAAGAAATGCAAAGTACTTTGTTCGGTCATAATGACCCTGGCATGAAGTATCTGCTGAGAGGAGTGAAACTGATTAACACCCCCAGATCTGTTTCCTGCACATTTACAATCACATCTGGACTGTACCATTGAGAGCAGAGTGAGAAGGTAGTGGTAGTTGCAAGCAGAATGCTGAGGTGTAGTCTGAAAGGGACATATTCTAAAAGCAAACAGACAATGCTTGCCCTCTGCATGAATTGGTTAGACCACACCTTGAGTATTGGAGGCCGTATAAGGAAATATAATATCCTTTAGCAGAGAATAGGTTCCAACATGTTTGCTATGCAAGGCACTTTGACATTCTGGTAGAAAATGTTGTCTACTAACCTGTATTGCCTCCTTTCATGGTGACGAAAGATCTCAAGAAACCCTTCCTGATTGTGTCCCTGAAAATTGTGGTGAAGAAAGATAGTCATCTTTCAGACTTACCTGCTTCATTACTGTATGTTTGTATTACATATGACAGGTACTTACTTGCTTGAATAAAACACTATGTTAGATAACTGTGAAACTTTTTCCTTGGGAAAGTGCAAGAATGAACATTAGTTTCATACAAGTCCTGGTAGTATACTATGACCTTTGTTTTCTGGAAGTGGCACTGAAAACCTTAAATGTGTGCTCTCAAGTGACACAGAGAATGTGGAAGTGCTACCAGCCTTCAGGAGTTATTTGCTATGACTGGCAATGTAAATGAAGACACTGCATGACATGCATCAATAGATAAGTTTATAGAACCGTTTCCTTAAAACAATACAGCCATTTCATACACTCCATTTTTATAAAAAATAAGTTATACTTATGGAAGTTTATATTCATGTGCATTATATATACAGGTAGCATTGTTTCTGTTCTAGCTTGTCATGGGAAAACGTACATCTCAAGATCTAAACTTCAAACATTATTTTTACAACTGTAGTCTGTCTGCTTTTTTAACTTTTCATATCCTGATGTCCTGGTGAGGCTACTGGTGTTTCTTCAGACATTCTCAAATCTCCTTTTTGTGACAGTTCAAGATGTTTTTCATCTTTTTGAGTCACTTTTATGAGATTAAAGTCTTTATACAACTCTAGATACTCAGAAGGTGCATGTACATCTTTGTACTCTGTGCTTTCACTGCTTGCAACAATTCCTCTTGTTTAGACATATTTGTCTTGTACAGGTACCTTCCATTCCTTCTGTACACTTTTGCTTCTTCATGTCAACCATCACAAGATGAAATATCACTATTTCTGGCTGTTGACCTCCACAGATGCCCTATGTAGACTGTCTCAAAAAACTCCAGCTTTACTCCATCGCATATCGCCAACTCAGAGTTGATCTCTGCCTAACATACAATGCTATGTCAAACCCAGAGCTGTTGGACATGCTCCACTTAAAGAAATCCCAATCCCTCTGAGCTACACGCTCAAGGGACCTAAACCTTGTCACCACAATAAACAGAACATGTCGGAGGGATAGATTCCTGCCCCAGAGACTTCCCATACTCTGGAATAAACTACCTATCTATATCAAACAAAGCTCCTCATTAGCACTCTTCAAGAAAAATCTTGATGATTGGATGGGAAATAGGAAAATGTGAAATTGTTCGATCTCGCCGTTTGTTCTTACGTACGGGTTCGGAGCCGACCCTCGGCTCCGAGTCGGCCACATCGCAAGCTCTGCATCTAAGAGAAGCTCGAGGACCAGTTCCTATCCCATGATCCCCTGCTGCTATCCCTCAGATCTAGTTTGCCGCTGCAACAGGTCGTGTGGACGGAGAGCTCGGGCCAGTAAAACTTTACTTATTCACGTTAAAAAAATAGCTTTTTTATTAATAAGTTAGTTTAAGAGTTGAGTGTGTGTGTTATTTAGGTATATCCTATTAATATTAGTAGTTATAGTTGTAGGAGCGACTGCTCCTAGGCAATAGGCTGTTTTTTTCTGTCAGGGCTCAGGCAGAATTTTTTCTGTAATAATACTGTTTTTTGTAATAATAATCATATATATATATATATATATATATATATATATATATATATATATATATATATTTTACTCTTAGTGTGTTTTTGCAGTTATATTTACACCTATAGTTTAGTGTGGTTTGCTGTGTGTTTTCTACATTAGTGTTATTAGTGTTATTATATTTAAACTTAGCATGTAGTTATGTCTGAGAAAGCTAAATCAGGATTCAAGCGCTGTCAATGTGGACAGAAGATGTCCATTACGGACAATCATACTTCATGCGTCTACTGTCTTGACCCTCTCAACCTTCAGGAAGACTGTTCCATTTGTCATTCCTTTAGTGGAAGGGTCATGATGGAGAGACGCAGGAAGCTTATTGAGAGGGGCCTTCTAAAGCCCGATTTTCAAGAGGCCTTAGAGAAGGTCAACCAGGCATCGAAGTCTTCAAAGGGGTAAAGACTTCGAAGGTATCGGAGCTCAAGTCTTCGGCTCCGAGCACCTCGATCAAGATTCGGTCGCCGGCTCCACAGACCTTGGAACCGAGCATCGAACGGTTGTCTCGAATCGAGGCCCAGGTCTTGGAGTCAGTGTCAGAGGTGCCTCCGTCTTCAATCCTTCGCTCGGTGACCTCTTCGACCCCTTCGACCCATTCTTCCAGAGCGATGTCCGACACCGATGTGGATCGAGTAGTACAGAAGCTTATGAAGAACATGGCTCTGTCCAAACTCATTGCAGTTTCATCCCAGTTGATTTAAAAACTTGAAGCCCTCCCTGTCCCACCCATAGATTCTCCTTCGAGACCCATCGAGTCTTCGGAGCCGGGAGTCGAGGATCTGATATTTGTTGATCCCCCGGTGCCAAAGCCTTCCTTAGTGCTGTCAGCACCACTGACCTCGACACCCTCGGAGCCCGTCGAGGGGTCTCGGAGCCGACGGTCTCTCCTTGGTTCCGGGGTGGAGAGTCGAACTGAACTTTCAGTGCCGACTCTTCCCCTCGGGGGCTCGGCACAGATTAGCTCGGCTCTGTCCTCTGGATCAGAGCCTGTGGCTCTGGTACCAGGGAAGCTACCATGTTCTTCGGATCCGGTGGAGTCCTCAGCCCGGGGCTCCAGTGCCTTCGACGCCATGAGGAAGGTCTTGTCTGGTCAGACACTCACATCATCAGAATCCACTTCTCCTTCCCTGAAGGGACCGTGTTCTGCTTCTGCGCCCTCGATCCCCACCAAGCGTAGAGACCCAATGCCTCAGTCAGCCCCAGAGGGTGAACCCTGTTCCTTGGAAGCTTCACCAGATGTCCCCTCTGCTGAAATTCCGAGGAAGAGATTGTGCAAGAGGAGGCACATTGATTCCCCACAGGAATCATTGACATCGGGCACCAACTTGGATGAGTCAGAGGGGTTCCCATGGTCCTCCCCCGAGGATGTCTCATTTGCTGACATCTTAGAAATTTTAAAACAGAGGGGTGGCTGGCAAACACTTGCCCCCACTGAGGACGAGCAGGTGTTGCTGAAGGCATTTGGGGCTCAACCTTCCACTTCCTTGGTGTCTCCGCCCTTCGACGAGCTAATGGATTTAATAGCTCGAAGGGCGTGGGAGGCCCCTGATACCGTAGAACCAGTCCCTCGTAGACCAAATAAATATATTACTGCCCCCCAAGATAAAGCTTACCTTACCAAGGGAGTCCCTGTTGATGCTATGGTGGTGGCGGCAACCACCAAAAAGGAAATGTCCGAAGCATCTTCTTCTGTTCATCCTCCTAACAAGGATTTTAGGACTATGGACAGGTATGGGAAGCACGTGTTTAGCTCAGTGACTTTTACCATGCGATCGCTGAACTAACTTACCCATTTTACGCGCCTTCAGAGAGATCTCATTAAAGAGTTGAGAGATACTCTCCAGGGTACCACAGATGCTGCTGTCTCAGACAAGGTGACAGCACAGCTTAACACCCTTGCTTCAGTAGTTAACTCGTCCATGAGGCTCATATCATATGCGGCCGAAGGTTCGAGTAGGGCGGCAGCCTCAGTGATTGCTCTGCGGAGACAATCCTGGATGCGCCTGTGCTCCTTTGTGGAAGCCTTTAAGTCTTCCTTTACTAATGCCCCCTTTGATGGTGCCTCCTTGTTTGGGCCCAAAGTGAAGGAGACACTCACTAGATGCGAGCAAGAGGGAAAGACCCTGTCTGCCGTAGGGGTCAGTTTTTCCACCCCCTCTAGACTGTACCCCAAAGGGCATCGAGGTGGGAAAATGTGGTTCCAGAAGACTCAGGGATCTTTCCAGTCTGCACCTAGTGATACCCCCTCCAGAGGCAGAGGAGTGGGAAGGAATGGAAGATGCCGCCCAGGCGGCAGAGGGGGTCCGCAAAACCAGGGCGACAGGGATACCGTCCCTGGGAAGCCCTTCCAGCACTCCTGAGTGGAGGCCCGGCTGTCCTGCTATGGAGGCAGTTGCGGGTCGCTTGGCTTTATACTCGGAGGCCTCGCTAAATCTCACATCAGATTCCTGGGTAAAAAGCATAATAACCAGAGGATACGATATTCCCTTTCTAAACAAACCACCCCCCCAAAATAGATTCCCAGATGTTCCACCCACTCTGCGGGATCAAGCAGCCATAGAAATACAAAGGCTGTTAGAAAAAAGAGTCATCCAGCCAGTCCCGGCGGACCAAATAGGATCCGGAACTTACTCAAGGTTCTTTTTAGTTCCAAAGAAAACAGGGGACTGGAGGCCAGTACTGCACCTCAGCAGATCAACACCTTCGTGAAGAAGGAAAAATTCTGGATGGTCACGCTACAATCGATTCTTCCGTTTCTTCAAACGAATGATTGGATGTGCTCTATAGATCTCAAGGATGCTTACTACCACATAAAAATGGCCAGACCATCCAGAGATCACCTGTGCTTCTAGCTGGGAGCCAGTCATTTTCAGTTTCGAGCTCTGCCCTTTGGCCTCACCTCAGCCCCCAGGGTGTTCACCAAGTGCATGGCAGTAGTGGCGTCTCACCTGAGATGAAGGGGATTCCGAGTGTTTCTGTATCTGGACAACTGGCTCCTTAGCGCCACCACCAAGCATCACCTAGTGCAAGCCAGGGACTATACGATCAACCTGTGTTCCAGCTTAGGAATAACAGTGAACTTCGAAAAATCTTCCTTGTCGCCCTCACAGCATATCTTATTCATAGGGGTGGAGTTAGATACTTCCATAGCATGGATAAGACTTCCTCAGGCAAGAGTGTCAGCCCTGAGGGATCAGGTCTCTATTCTTCTTCAAAACAAAAAAGTCCCTGCAGTACAAGTATTGAAAGTATTGGGCATGATGGCAGCTACCCTTATTTCACTTCCCCTAGGGAGAATGCACATGAGGATCCTCCAGTGGCTCCTCTTTGCTCAGTGGTCGTTCCAACAGTTACCTTTGTCACACAGAATCTTAATCACGGAAACTTGCAAGCGGGACCTCCGTTGGTGGATAAACAGTCAGGAACTGACGATGGGGCATCAGTTTGCACTCCCTGCCCCCGTAGCCACAATAACCACGGACGCTTCCCTGATAGGGTGGGGGGGGGACATTTTCTGGGGTGAACAGTCCAAGGAGAGTGGTCGAAAATAGAGTACAACCTGCACATCAATGTCCTGGAGCTGAGAGCAGTGTTCTTGGCATTGCAACACTTTCACGACTCCTTACCTCTGGGAACAGTGGCAATTCAGACGGACAATATGTCAGTAGTCTGGTACATAAACAAACAGGAAGGAACCAGGTCTTACCCCTTATGCAGAGAGGCCCTGAAAATCTGGCAATGGGCTGTGTCCACCAGACGCTTTCTAATAGCAATGCACATCCTGGGAACATCCAACGTCATAGTGGACAGGTTGAGCAGAGCCATCCTTTTACCTCACGAATAGTCCCTCAAGAAGCAAGTTGCGGAGGACATCTTCTGCAGATCGGGCCAGTCTTGTTGCAATCTCTTTGCTTTCCCCTTGAACGCCAAATGCAGAAGCTACTTCACCCTACTTCCCCCTCCGAGGGGCTGCCCCCAGGGATGCACTGGTACACAATTGGCCCCCGGGTCTCCTGTATGCCTTCCTCCTATTCCATTAATTCCCAATTTTCTACAGAAAGCCAAAGGTCTGGGAAGGACGATCATCTTGATAGCACCATTTTGGCCTCGACAGATCTGGTTTCCCTTTCTTCAAGCTCACCAAATGGAGGAACCTTGGACTCTGGACTCAGTGCCAGACCTGCTGACCCACTCGTCAAGAGTTCCTCACCCATCTCTTCAGTCCCTCAAACTGACAGCTTGGCTGCTCCACTTCCCAACCTAGCCAGGTGGGACCTTTTATCTCCGGCAGTGCAGCACATTTTAGTTTCTTTCCACAAAGCCTCCACAAGAAAGCTGTATAGGAGCAAGTGGAAACGTTTTGCGTGTTGGGCCTCCAGACAGGTTATAGACCCTTTAGTGGCCCCTATTCACAAAATTTTAGAATTTCTCTCCACACTCTTTCATCAACGGTCTTTGACGTCCACGATAAGAGTTCAACTAGCTGCTGTATCAAATTTTCATGTAGGTGAAGGGGGAGCTACAGTTATGTCCCACAGACTTTTAGAGCATTTATGAAGGGTACATTCCATCTCAGGCCTCCCATACGAAACCCAGTATTTCCTTGGAATTTGAATCTAATGCTGTCTCAACTTATGTTGGAACCCTTCGAGCCAGCTTTGATGTGTCCACTTAAGTATCTATCCTGGAAAACCCTGTTTCTGGTGGCAATCACTTCAGTTCGCAGAATTTCGGAACTACAGGCATTGTCGATTAGACCCCCGTATATAGTCTTTCACCCAGACAGGGTCACCTTGCGTACTAATCCATCCTTTCTGCCGAAAGTATGTTCAGTATTTCACATTAATCAATCCATTGAGCTTCCCACTTTTTTCAGGAACCATTCTAGTAAACTGGAATACATGTTACACAAATTGGATGTCCACAGACAGTTGAGATTTTATCTGGACAGAACCATGGAATGTAGGAAATCAGATCAACTTTTTGTTTCCGTTGAGGAAAATGAGAAAGGACTGGCAGTGACAAAATGCACGCTATCTAAGTGGCTGTCAGACTGTATAAATTTTGTCTATTCATCCTCCAAGCAGTCTCTTCCGTTCAAACCTAGAGCTCATTCAACCAGGGCTGTGTCCACTTCTCTGGCCCATGCAGATCGTTTACCATTGGATACCATATGTGCAGCAGCTACTTGGGCCAAACCACATATGTTTATTACTCACTAGAATGTTCTTCCGTGAGCCACCCAGGGTTGTGGTGCTAGGGACGCTACCCGTACGTAAGAACAAATGACGAGATCGAACAATTTCACATAAAGAAGTTATGTTCTTACCATAACGTTCCATGTGAATTGTTCATCTCGCCTTTCTTCTTACAATCCCTCCCTCCATCCCCTTCCACGTTCTGGAAGAACGGTTATGACTGGTGTCTGATTACTTTCTTTGGGTTACCTGGCACTATCTGCTTCCTTCAGGTGTACTCATTTCTGTATGCCTTTGTGTATATAATTTGAGTATTTCAATCTCGTGTGGATGAGAGAGTTGGCAAGGGGTTAGTTATGTTATTGAAGTTTGGTTTCTTAGCAAACTAGATCTGAGGGATAGCAGCAGGGGATCATGGAATAGGAACTGGTCCTCGAGCTTCTCTTAGATGCAGAGCTTGTGATGTGTCCGACTCGGAGCCGAGGGTCAGCTCCGAACCTGTACGTAAGAACAAAGGCGAGTTGAACAATTCACATGGAACGTTATGGTAAGAACATAACTTCTTTTTCACCATGGAGATCACCTCTGTGACACTGTGCTCGACAGTGGCACAGGAAAATAATTTTCTTGGGTGGCAAAAGCCAGGGTACCTTTTTGGCTGGGTTTGTATAGGTCCCAGGGCCGATAGCCTAGTACCTACCTATGAACCTAAGTGCTGAAATCTGACTTTGCCTTCTGATAAAATAATTTTCTGAGGTGTTTTCTTCTATATGCTCTATTAAGAGCATGCTTCAGTAATGGCACCTTTTGGTCTCACCACAACCCCGATGGTGTTCACTGACGGCAGTGTGTCATTGCCTACTAGGGATCCATGTTCTCCCATATCTCGATGATTGGCGTCTGAGCAGTACTTCCAGCAACCTGTTGTCGAACCATTGGTACTTGGTGATTCAGTTGATGCAAGACCTAGGGATCACAGTCAATCCTACCAAAAGTCATCTTTTTTCCCACTCAACAGCTAGAATTTATTGGATGCCAACTAAGAACAAGCTTGCAGACCATCCAGCTTCCCATGTCCAGGGTGCTTTCCTTGCTCCTTACTGCCACTCAAGTTCTCCATCACCCCTCCCTGCCAGTGAGACTCATTCATCACCTACTGGGTCTGATGGCTTCCACAATCCTCATGGTTCTACTAGCCAGATTTTACATGAGTGCTTCAGTGAGTACTAGCAGTTCAATGGTCCCAACTGTGTCATCCTCCTCATGCCAAGATTCATTTTATTCAACTTTGCAGGTGACAGATATCCTGGTGAATAACATGTCATTCAGTGATGGAAGGTTGTCTGCTCCTTACAGACAGCCTTGTGGCAGTAGTGGCGATGAACGCTTCCCTTCTAGGGTGGGTGGGGGCGCATGTTGAAGGGAAGACAGTCCAGAGCACTTGGTCACATGCTGAGGTCAGCCTTCACATCAATGTACTGGAGATGAGGGCAGTCCTCTTAGCATTACAAGCTTTTCAAGACATCCTCCCCAGGGGTTTGGTATCAGTACAGGCAGACAATATGTCAGTGGTTTGGTATATCAACAAACAGGTATGAACACACTCCTATCCCTATCCCTTGTGTTTAGAAGCCATAATAGACTGGCAATGGGTAATATCTTCTTACTGCTTTCTAATAGCGATGTATATCCCAGGGTCATTCAATATACTGGTGGACGAATTGAGTAGATCTATCTCGATGCCTCACAAGTGACCCCTCAATCCAACAGTGATCGCTTTGATTTTCAGTCGCTGAGGCCAGCCTTACTGTGACCTGTTTGTATCCTAGCTAAACAACAAGTGCAGTAATCACTTTGCCCTGATCCCTCTGCAAGGACAGTCATTGAGAGATTTTGTAGTCCATAATTGGCTCCCAGGTCTCCTGTATGCCTTTTCCCCTATTGTCTTTAATAAACAAGTTCATACAAAAATCAAAAATGTGCAAGGCCAAGGTGATCCTCGTTAATCCTTTCTGGCCTCGATAGACATAGTTTTCCATCCTGTGTCCTATACTAGTACATCCCCCATGAATGCTGAATAATTTTCCAGATCTACCTACACACCTGTCCAAACTGCCTCCCCCAGACCAGAAAACCGTGAAGTTAACCACTTGGTTTTTCTAGTTCTAACCTTAGCTAGAGATGCCAGGTTTCCCATTTCGGTTGTCCAGATCATATTGGCATCCCAAAAATGAACCACTACAAAAATGTACCATAGCAGATGGAAGAGATTCTCCATGTGGGCTATGTCCAGGGGTTTAGATTCCTTCCCTGCCCCATTCCTTCCATTTTAGAATTCCTGTTGGAACTTTTCCACAGCAGCTCCAGTTATTCAACTTTCAAATTGCAAATGGCAGCTATCTCAAGTTTCCACACAGGTCAGAATGACAATTCTGTAGCTTCTTTAAAAATCTCTAAGGTCTACTTGAAGGGAACATTTCCCTTACAACCACCTATCAGAGACTTGGTACCTCCACGGGACATTACTATCATGTTACAAGCATTGATTCAACCACCCTTCAAGCCTGCAGCATCAGTTGATTTGAAGTTCCTCTCTAAGAAAACAATTTTTCTGGTGGCAGTTACTTCATCCATATTGATTTTAGAGATGCAAACATTTTCCTGCAATCTTTCCTATTTGATTTTCCACAGAGATGATGTTTCCCCTAAGCAGTAACACATCTTTCCTTCCTAAGACGGCATTCAAAACTAATTTAAATTAGTCAATAAACCTACCAGTCTTTTTTTCCAAGAATTTCAAGCAAGGGAGAATACATGCTACATATGTTGGATATCTATCACCAGCTTAGGTTATATCTTCATAGGACTAAACCACTCAGGAAATAAACTGGGCAAAGAAGTGTCTAAGGTTACTCTGTGTAGATGGTTATCAGAATACATCTCCTTTGTTTACAATGAAAAGGGCTTGTCTTTACAATCTAAACCTAAGGCTTATTCTTCAAGGGAAGTGCCACTTCAACAGCCTTTGCTAGTAGACTACCTATTTCTACTGTTTGCAGCAACTACTTGGTCAACAGTTTATATCTTTATATCTCATTATAAGCTTGATGAACAATTTAGATTACGTTCCTCCTTTGGTTCCACTGTCCTTGGGAATGTCTTTCATTGATAATACCAGGATCTGTATGCTTGGTAATCTGTCCTATAGTTGAATCGGATGAAAACAGACAACATTGGTATGAAAACTATGTTTTTACTAAAACATTAGATTCATGTTGTATGATTTTTGTCTGGTTCACCCTCCCACCTGCCCCCCTTCCAAACTGCCACAGGTAGGTTTCTGAGGACCAGGTTGTCTCTGGCATACTCTGTCTGTGAGCAGTCATTACTGCCTCCTTTGTCATAACCCTGCCATTTTTTCTTACCTATGTCCTGGACTTAGTCTTGAACAGGGTTTGTGACTGATATTCACATGTATTAGTCTATGTAGGTATATACTATCTAATTGGGACAAACTCGATCTGAGGTACTGGGGTGAAGTTCAGGGAATTATGGGTAGGGGAGGAGTCCGAGCCCTGAAACCAAAGAGCTACAGAGTCAGTACTTTCATTTATTAATGCAAATATGGATTTTCTTCCATGTTTTCCTTACTCTTTGCAAAAATATCTTCAGAAACTGCAAATTGTGCACTTCCTACAGTGCTGTTTTCATTGTGAATACCTATCAGATGCCACATCACTGCCTTGTGCAGTTTACTGGTCATGACATATTAGTGTCTATTAGGACAATAATAATGCTGTGTACCTCAAGTAGTTATGTTTCTTGTAGTGTTTCTCTGACCCAGGTGTGTTTAAAGTGTTTGTATAGCACCTAACACAATGGTATTACACTCCAATCTTGATTTACTGATACAAATACAGAAAACATTTCCTGTGCATTATTACCTTTTGCAAAGTAGTCTTCAGTAAATTGAAGGCCAGTATAAACTTCAGTGAAAGTTTCTCTGTGGTTAGAAACAAAGTTACACAAGCTGTAGAAAAACAAGGTGAGATGGCTGCTTTCATGTAGAAATATATTAACCAAGTCCACGACAGCTGACATTTCAGACAAATGCACACACGAAAAAAGAAAAAAAAATACAGTTGTTTTTAGTTCCAGAGCCCTGAAAGGATGTTCTTCGTGTTTCATTGTTGCAGTCATCACATTTGGATTATCTGCTTGCAGTAGCCCTCAGTCGGCCTGATTAACAAAGTCTTGGGTCCTGTGTTGGCTGCTGTCCCTTCTTCCGTGATGTCATGGGTATAAAACATGCAGCTGATGCCATTACATCAGTCTTTCTTGCCGTGCGCTGCCCGAAGCAGAAGCAGTTCGCAAGTGCTGGCCGGCCGACTCCTGAAATTTTCATTTTCGAGTTTCAGAACTGAAGTGTTCAACTAAAAGCTAAGTACCCCGTTGGGGAAACTTTTTCTTGCTCTAAACCGATGTCAGTAAAAGTAAATAATTGCATTACTTCTGGAAAGCAAATACCTCATGAAGATTTTCATTCGTACTGTATTCCTTGCCTAGGCCCTGATCACGATGTACCTTGCTGTCAGTTTTGTGCCTTATTTAAACCACATACTATCCGTTTTGGTATATTTTCGCTTCTAAATATTTCGGTGCTCGGTTCATTTAACCTGATATGTCTTCGGTAAGCCATCTGATTACCAATATTCTGAAAAAATGCAAAGATAAAGACAGAGACAGGCCACCTAGGTCCAAAGCTGCCGACGACGCTTCTCCTAAGCCAGTCATCCAGTACTCAGTGGGGCGCTTTTGCAGCGCCTGATATCCGCTATTTCAGATTCGCAGGCCTCTACTAAGACCCATTCGGAGTCCGGTATGCTGCCAGATGCTTCAACTGTGGAACCTGCAGATGTCTCTACCTTGGATGGGTCCGGAAACGCTGTGCAGGCACTGGCTTCTGAGGGTGTATTCAGGCCTACTGATTTGCATATTAAACTGATGGCATCTTCTTCTTCTTCAAGGCCTAAAACTTGAACCATGCCTAGAAAACTGATGCCCAGACCGCATGGTCAGGCCTCTATACCTAAAAAACAAATGATAAGAATGGCTGAAGACCTTATTACTTTAATCAGGTGAAGCCAGTATTTCCCTTCTAAGAATAACACCTCTGAATAACACCTCTGCTTGGTGCCTTTTGGATTTCTTATGGAGGCGGTTATTTTAGAACTAACTACTTCAGTGCAGAGGTTGACTGCACTACTGACGAGGGAAGAAACAGGTGGGCATTCCATACCCACACTGACGAGTACGCAGGTTGAACTCTTTACTCTACACTCCCCTGTTTTGGAGGAGGCGAACATGGAAAATGAAGGGGTTACCAACGGTTTACAGAGAGGAAATGACATCAAGGAATGGCTCCGTGTACCGGAAATCAGCTTTTCGGATGCCAACCCTAACCCGCGTTTGGAAGGGAGACCAACATTGAAAAAACAGCTGGAACACTTTGAGAGAACCTGTAAAAAGTTTAGGGATCTCCAAATGGACAATTTATTTCTCAACAAATCCTTGTCGCTTAAACAAGTGCCGAAAGGCTTGCGCGTTTGGAAACTTCCATTTGGAATTGAAAAAGTCACAACTGCCTATCGTGAACTAATGGACTTATTCGACAAAACAGGGCTGGAGATGATCAATATACTCATTGGGAACAATCAACGTAAGTTAGCCATTTTGGAGAAAGAAATAACTGTTTTGAATACAAATATTGTCAATGACCTTATATTTCACCAATATACGGTCAGCTATCAGAAACTGTTGAAAAACTTAGAAGATTTTGTGAAAAATAATGCTATAACTAAACAGAAAAAATTACTGAGAGACAAAAGCGACTATAAAAACAATTGTGTGTATGAGGTTGATAAAATTGGCAATGGTTTCAATGTGAATGATTGTGTGTATGAGGTTGATAAAATTGGCAATGGTTTCAATGTGAATGATTGTGTGTATGAGGTTGATAAAATTGGCAATGGTTTCAATGTGAATGATAACTTGCAGGACATACAATTATACCAAAATAACAATGGGCAAAGTATTAATACTGAAAATGGCCCAGGTACCAGTCATAATAACCATGACCGTTTTTTGGACCAACAGCCTCAGGTGAGGAGGTCGGAAAGGTTAAAAAACATGAGGGAAGAGGGTTCTTGGAACCAGAACAATGGTTATTATCAGAGCAAGAATTATTACAACAGGAGGTACCAAGGGCCGAGGTACAACAGGCATTAACGAAGGCTCAAGAATTTGACCAACTTTCTGAAGGGACGGACGGTAACTTGGACTTGGAAAAGGACAATTTAGCCTATGTCAGTTTTACTGAACAATCTGATGACATGATATGTGATGTTTTGAAGAATCATGGTTTTGTATATACAATTTTAGTTATCTAGAAATACATGATGTACATTTCAAGTTACTTAGTAAGGGACTAACATTTGTACCGTCTTTTAAATTGGACCTAGCAGATGTTCTCACTAGCCTCAAATTATAAACTAGACAACTTCATTTAAGATTGTTTTTCAACGACTAGAACAATATAATTAAAAATACTACTAACACATTAAAAAGAAAAAGTTTATTTCTGCCCCCAAGTTATAAGGAAGTAGATATGTTTGAAAGGATGTGTGAAACAGAATTTAGAAAGTTTGTTCAAAACAAAAAAACATTTTTCAAACAGTAACAATAATTTAAGTCAAGATGAAAGGCTTGCGTTGATTGATCTGGCCAATAACAAAGAGTTGAGATGCATGAAACCAGACAAGGGGAGAGGCATTGTGATTATGAGTTACATTGACTGTATCTAGAATGCATGATATTCTAAATGACACAACAACATATGAGAGAGTGTCAAGGAATGAAATGAATAGGGCTTACACGAGAGTGAATTTATATCTATCAGATGGCTTATATCAGAGGGCCCTTTTAAAGGGAAAGTGTTTTTTAAAAAAAAAAATTTCCCCCAAAAATTTTTTTAAAGTCTGTTCTAGTTTCTGTCTTCAACAATCTCTAGAGCTACCAGTTTTCTTTCCAAAATTCTCTAATGAAGCAGAATATACTCTCCATAAATTGGATGTTCACAGGCAATTACGCTTCTATTTAGACAGGACTCAGCAACTTCATAAGTCAGACCAGTTGTTTGTGTCCTTCTCAGATAATAAATTGGGCCAAACCATTACAAAAGCTACAATCTCAAAATGGATCAGAGATTGCATAACTCAGGCCTATTCTTCTTCCAATAAACAACTTACATCATCTATCAAAGCTCATTCTACAAGAGCTATGGCTACTTCTATAGCCTTTCATTCCAAGCTCGCTATATCGGAAATTTGTGCTGCTACTTGGTCCAATCCACACTTTCATTTCCCACTACAAATTGGATGTGGCATCTAGAGGACGAGCTTCATTTGGTTCCACGGTACTCAGGAGTGTTTTCCAGTGAGCCACCCAGGATTCAGGTGCTAGGGACGCTGTCCCATCATTCAGAATGTAGGCGAGATAGGATCACATAACATCTTTTAGTTATGTACTCACCATAACTTCAGATGTTTGGGATCCATCTCGCCACATTCCTGATACCCACCTCCTTCCCCCTGCCTTGCAGATCAGAAGAGATTGAACGGTTTTGAGCTCCACTGTTTTTTATCTTGTTCATCTGACGATGTTATATAAGCAGGGTATGCATGTGTGCATGTATGCGGACAAACTAGATCTGGGGGACTGGTAGTGGTGCATCCTGGGATATAGTAAGCTCAGCCAATAAGAGACTTCGCTCTTTGGCATAAGCGTGCCGAGTCGGAGCCGAGGGATCGGCTCCGAACCCATCATTCAGAATGTAGGCGAGATGGATCCCAAACATCTGAAGTTATGGTGAGTACATAACTAAAAGTTCACCATGGAGATCACCTCTGTGACACTGTGCTCGACAGTGGCACAGGAAAATAATTTTCTTGGGTGGCAAAAGCCAGGGTACCTTTTTGGCTGGGTTTGTATAGGTCCCAGGGCCGATAGCCTAGTACCTACCTATGAACCTAAGTGCTGAAATCTGACTTTGCCTTCTGATAAAATAATTTTCTGAGGTGTTTTCTTCTATATGCTCTATTAAGAGCATGCTTCAGTAATGGCACCTTTTGGTCTCACCACAACCCCGATGGTGTTCACTGACGGCAGTGTGTCATTGCCTACTAGGGATCCATGTTCTCCCATATCTCGATGATTGGCGTCTGAGCAGTACTTCCAGCAACCTGTTGTCGAACCATTGGTACTTGGTGATTCAGTTGATGCAAGACCTAGGGATCACAGTCAATCCTACCAAAAGTCATCTTTTTCCCACTCAACAGCTAGAATTTATTGGATGCCAACTAAGAACAAGCTTGCAGACCATCCAGCTTCCCATGTCCAGGGTGCTTTCCTTGCTCCTTACTGCCACTCAAGTTCTCCATCACCCCTCCCTGCCAGTGAGACTCATTCATCACCTACTGGGTCTGATGGCTTCCACAATCCTCATGGTTCTACTAGCCAGATTTTACATGAGTGCTTCAGTGAGTACTAGCAGTTCAATGGTCCCAACTGTGTCATCCTCCTCATGCCAAGATTCATTTTATTCAACTTTGCAGGTGACAGATATCCTGGTGAATAACATGTCATTCAGTGATGGAAGGTTGTCTGCTCCTTACAGACAGCCTTGTGGCAGTAGTGGCGATGAACGCTTCCCTTCTAGGGTGGGTGGGGGTGCATGTTGAAGGGAAGACAGTCCAGAGCACTTGGTCACATGCTGAGGTCAGCCTTCACATCAATGTACTGGAGATGAGGGCAGTCCTCTTAGCATTACAAGCTTTTCAAGACATCCTCCCCAGGGGTTTGGTATCAGTACAGGCAGACAATATGTCAGTGGTTTGGTATATCAACAAACAGGTATGAACACACTCCTATCCCTATCCCTTGTGTTTAGAAGCCATAATAGACTGGCAATGGGTAATATCTTCTTACTGCTTTCTAATAGCGATGTATATCCCAGGGTCATTCAATATACTGGTGGACGAATTGAGTAGATCTATCTCGATGCCTCACAAGTGACCCCTCAATCCAACAGTGATCGCTTTGATTTTCAGTCGCTGAGGCCAGCCTTACTGTGACCTGTTTGTATCCTAGCTAAACAACAAGTGCAGTAATCACTTTGCCCTGATCCCTCTGCAAGGACAGTCATTGAGAGATTTTGTAGTCCACAATTGGCTCCCAGGTCTCCTGTATACCTTTTCCCCTATTGTCTTTAATAAACAAGTTCATACAAAAATCAAAAATGTGCAAGGCCAAGGTGATCCTCGTTAATCCTTTCTGGCCTCGATAGACATAGTTTTCCATCCTGTGTCCTATACTAGTACATCCCCCATGAATGCTGAATAATTTTCCAGATCTACCTACACACCTGTCCAAACTGCCTCCCCCAGACCAGAAAACCGTGAAGTTAACCACTTGGTTTTTCTAGTTCTAACCTTAGCTAGAGATGCCAGGTTTCCCATTTCGGTTGTCCAGATCATACTGGCATCCCAAAAATGAACCACTACAAAAATGTACCATAGCAGATGGAAGAGATTCTCCATGTGGGCTATGTCCAGGGGTTTAGATTCCTTCCCTGCCCCATTCCTTCCATTTTAGAATTCCTGTTGGAACTTTTCCACAGCAGCTCCAGTTATTCAACTTTCAAATTGCAAATGGCAGCTATCTCAAGTTTCCACACAGGTCAGAATGACAATTCTGTAGCTTCTTTAAAAATCTCTAAGGTCTACTTGAAGGAACATTTCCCTTACAACCACCTATCAGAGACTTGGTACCTCCACGGGACATTACTATCATGTTACAAGCATTGATTCAACCACCCTTCAAGCCTGCAGCATCAGTTGATTTGAAGTTCCTCTCTAAGAAAACAATTTTTCTGGTGGCAGTTACTTCATCCATATTGATTTTAGAGATGCAAACATTTTCCTGCAATCTTTCCTATTTGATTTTCCACAGAGATGATGTTTCCCCTAAGCAGTAACACATCTTTCCTTCCTAAGACGGCATTCAAAACTAATTTAAATTAGTCAATAAACCTACCAGTCTTTTTTTCCAAGAATTTCAAGCAAGGGAGAATACATGCTACATATGTTGGATATCTATCACCAGCTTAGGTTATATCTTCACAGGACCAAACCACTCAGGAAATAAACTGGGCAAAGAAGTGTCTAAGGTTACTCTGTGTAGATGGTTATCAGAATACATCTCCTTTGTTTACAATGAAAAGGGCTTGTCTTTACAATCTAAACCTAAGGCTTATTCTTCAAGGGAAGTGCCACTTCAACAGCCTTTGCTAGTAGACTACCTATTTATACTGTTTGCAGCAACTACTTGGTCAACAGTTTATATCTTTATATCTCATTATAAGCTTGATGAACAATTTAGATTACGTTCCTCCTTTGGTTCCACTGTCCTTGGGAATGTCTTTCATTGATAATACCAGGATCTGTATGCTTGGTAATCTGTCCTATAGTTGAATCGGATGAAAACAGACAACATTGGTATGAAAACTATGTTTTTACCAAAACATTAGATTCATGTTGTATGATTTTTGTCTGGTTCACCCTCCCACCTGCCCCCCTTCCAAACTGCCACAGGTAGGTTTCTGAGGACCAGGTTGTCTCTGGCATACTCTGTCTGTGAGCAGTCATTACTGCCTCCTTTGTCATAACCCTGCCATTTTTTCTTACCTATGTCCTGGACTTAGTCTTGAACAGGGTTTGTGACTGATATTCACATGTATTAGTCTATGTAGGTATATACTATCTAATTGGGACAAACTCGATCTGAGGTACTGGGGTGAAGTTCAGGGAATTATGGGTAGGGGAGGAGTCCGAGCCCTGAAACCAAAGAGCTACAGAGTCAGTACTTTCATTTATTAATGCAAATATGGATTTTCTTCCATGTTTTCCTTACTCTTTGCAAAAATATCTTCAGAAACTGCAAATTGTGCACTTCCTACAGTGCTGTTTTCATTGTGAATACCTATCAGATGCCACATCACTGCCTTGTGCAGTTTACTGGTCATGACATATTAGTGTCTATTAGGACAATAATAATGCTGTGTACCTCAAGTAGTTATGTTTCTTGTAGTGTTTCTCTGACCCAGGTGTGTTTAAAGTGTTTGTATAGCACCCTAACACAATGGTATTACACTCCAGTCTTGATTTACTGATACAAATACAGAAAACATTTCCTGTGCATTATTACCTTTTGCAAAGTAGTCTTCAGTAAATTGAAGGCCAGTATAAACTTCAGTGAAAGTTTCTCTGTGGTTAGAAACAAAGTTACACAAGCTGTAGAAAAACAAGGTGAGATGGCTGCTTTCATGTAGAAATATATTAACCAAGTCCACGACAGCTGACATTTCAGACAAATGCACACACGAAAAAAGAAAAAAATATATAGTTGTTTTTAGTTCCAGAGCCCTGAAAGGATGTTCTTCGTGTTTCATTGTTGCAGTCATCACATTTGGATTATCTGCTTGCAGTAGCCCTCAGTCGGCCTGATTAACAAAGTCTTGGGTCCTGTGTCGGCTGCTGTCCCTTCTTCCGTGATGTCATGGGTATAAAACATGCAGCTGATGCCATTACATCAGTCTTTCTTGCCGTGCGCTGCCCGAAGCAGAAGCAGTTCGCAAGTGCTGGCCGGCCGACTCCTGAAATTTTCATTTTCGAGTTTCAGAACTGAAGTGTTCAACTAAAAGCTAAGTACCCCGTTGGGGAAACTTTTTCTTGCTCTAAACCGATGTCAGTAAAAGTAAATAATTGCATTACTTCTGGAAAGCAAATACCTCATAAAGATTTTCATTCGTACTGTATTCCTTGCCTAGGCCCTGATCACGATGTACCTTGCTGTCAGTTTTGTGCCTTATTTAAACCACATACTATCCGTTTTGGTATATTTTCGCTTCTAAATATTTTGGTGCTCGGTTCATTTAACCTGATATGTCTTCGGTAAGCCATCTGATTACCAATATTCTGAAAAAATGCAAAGATAAAGACAGAGACAGGCCACCTAGGTCCAAAGCTGCCGACGACGCTTCTCCTAAGCCAGTCATCCAGTACTCAGTGGGGCGCTTTTGCAGCGCCTGATATCCGCTATTTCAGATTCGCAGGCCTCTACTAAGACCCATTCGGAGTCCGGTATGCTGCCAGATGCTTCAACTGTGGAACCTGCAGATGTCTCTGCCTTGGATAGGTCCGGAAACGCTGTGCAGGCACTGGCTTCTGAGGGTGTATTCAGGCCTACTGATTTGCATATTAAACTGATGGCATCTTCTTCTTCTTCAAGGCCTAAAACTTGAACCATGCCTAGAAAACTGATGCCCAGACCGCATGGTCAGGCCTCTATACCTAAAAAACAAATGATAAGAATGGCTGAAGACCTTATTACTTTAATCAGGTGAAGCCAGTATTTCCCTTCTAAGAATAACACCACTGAATAACACCTCTGCTTGGTGCCTTTTGGATTTCTTATGGAGGCGGTTATTTTAGAACTAACTACTTCAGTGCAGAGGTTGACTGCACTACTGACGAGGGAAGAAACAGGTGGGCATTCCATACCCACACTGACGAGTACGCAGGTTGAACTCTTTACTCTACACTCCCCTGTTTTGGAGGAGGCGAACATGGAAAATGAAGGGGTTACCAACGGTTTACAGAGAGGAAATGACATCAAGGAATGGCTCCATGTACCGGAAATCAGCTTTTCGGATGCCAACCCTAACCCGCGTTTGGAAGGGAGACCAACATTGAAAAAACAGCTGGAACACTTTGAGAGAACCTGTAAAAAGTTTAGGGACCTCCAAATGGACAATTTATTTCTCAACAAATCCTTGTCGCTTAAACAAGTGCCGAAAGGCTTGCGCGTTTGGAAACTTCCATTTGGAATTGAAAAAGTCACAACTGCCTATCGTGAACTAATGGACTTATTCGACAAAACAGGGCTGGAGATGATCGATATACTCATTGGGAACAATCAACGTAAGTTAGCCATTTTGGAGAAAGAAATAACTGTTTTGAATACAAATATTGTCAATGACCTTATATTTCACCAATATACGGTCAGCTATCAGAAACTGTTGAAAAACTTAGAAGATTTTGTGAAAAATAATGCTATAACTAAACAGAAAAAATTACTGAGAGACAAAAACGACTATAAAAACAATTGTGTGTATGAGGTTGATAAAATTGGCAATGGTTTCAATGTGAATGATTGTGTGTATGAGGTTGATAAAATTGGCAATGGTTTCAATGTGAATGATTGTGTGTATGAGGTTGATAAAATTGGCAATGGTTTCAATGTGAATGATAACTTGCAGGACATACAATTATACCAAAATAACAATGGGCAAAGTATTAATACTGAAAATGGCCCAGGTACCAGTCATAATAACCATGACCGTTTTTTGGACCAACAGCCTCAGGTGAGGAGGTCGGAAAGGTTAAAAAACAAGAGGGAAGAGGGTTCTTGGAACCAGAACAATGGTTATTATCAGAGCAAGAATTATTACAACAGGAGGTACCAAGGGCCGAGGTACAACAGGCATTAACGAAGGCTCAAGAATTTGACCAACTTTCTGAAGGGACGGACGGTAACTTGGACTTGGAAAAGGACAATTTAGCCTATGTCAGTTTTACTGAACAATCTGATGACATGATATGTGATGTTTTGAAGAATCATGGTTTTTGTATATACAATTTTAGTTATCTAGAAATACATGATGTACATTTCAAGTTACTTAGTAAGGGACTAACATTTGTACCGTCTTTTAAATTGGACCTAGCAGATGTTCTCACTAGCCTCAAATTATAAACTAGACAACTTCATTTAAGATTGTTTTTCAACGACTAGAACAATATAATTAAAAATACTACTAACACATTAAAAAGAAAAAGTTTATTTCTGCCCCCAAGTTATAAGGAAGTAGATATGTTTGAAAGGATGTGTGAAACAGAATTTAGAAAGTTTGTTCAAAACAAAAAACATTTTTCAAACAGTAACAATAATTTAAGTCAAGATGAAAGGCTTGCGTTGATTGATCTGGCCAATAACAAAGAGTTGAGATGCATGAAACCAGACAAGGGGAGAGGCATTGTGATTATGAGTTACATTGACTGTATCTAGAATGCATGATATTCTAAATGACACAACAACATATGAGAGAGTGTCAAGGAATGAAATGAATAGGGCTTACACGAGAGTGAATTTATATCTATCAGATGGCTTATATCAGAGGGCCCTAGAAGTGAATGAAGTCAAATTTCTGTGTGTTAATTATCTGATAACACCAGTAATTTTTGGGATCCCAAAGATCCACAAAAACATTAACAACCCACCATTTAAACCTATAGTGGTGGCTAAGGGCTCTAAAACAGAACCCCTGGTAGCATTTGTGGACTTAGGTACCCAAACAGTGGTGAAAGAAGCAGAACTTATACTAAGAGATTCATGGCATTGTCTGGGGAGACTTAAATCACTCGATACACAGACATACCTTTCTTAGCATTGATGTGGTAAATCTATTTACAGTCATCCCCATGAAGAAGGACTGAATTATTTTAGGGAATCTTTGCTTAAAAGTGACAAGATCAACAAAACTAAAATAAATGTATTAGTAGAACTTATGGAAATGATTCTTAAAAATAATTACTTAAGTTTTGAAGGTGAATTGTTTCACCAGGTTACAGGTGTCGCTATGGGTGCCAGATGTGCACCCGTATATGCAAACTTGGTCTTATTGCATTGGGAAAGAACCTTTATCTTTCAGTCTGAATTTAAAGAAAAAAATTTGTCGTACAATAGATTTTTGGATGACATTGTAATTTTGTGGAAAGAGCAGCACCATGAAATAAATGAGTTTTTAGAATATTTAAATAACACTACTACATTTCTGAAATTCACATATACTTGGCATGCATTAGAAATAGACTTTTTAGATACCCACCTGGAAAAAAGTAATGTGAATTTACAAAGTAGTATCTTTAGGAAGAAGACGTATTCAAATTCACTATTACACTTTGACAGTTGTCACCCTTACCATCAGAGAAAAAGTATAGTAAAGGGTCAAATGGTGAGACTGTCAAGGTTGGTTAGTGACAATGAAATATTCCTTAAAGAAATGTACTTTCTGGTGGGTATGTTTCTTGAAAGGTGTTACCCTTTAAAATTATTGTTGAACACAAGACGTGAAGTTATAGGCAAGAGATCCACGTCTTTTCAACCTATTTTGACATCAGAGGCAAGACTAGAAATAGTCAATCCAAAAGAAGGCACTGATGTATTTATCCTGAAATTCAATTGTTTAAGTCTACATTTGTTGGAAGTGATTAATAGGACATGGCAGATATGTTTTGATGACAATATTAAAGGGAAGTTAGGTGGTCAACTTAAGGTGGTACACAGTAGAGGTAAAAATATTAAAAATATATCGGAAGGAAGAACATCAAGAAGGCACAAGTCACTTATGCACAAATATGGAATATGTAGATATTGTCGTTACATTAATGATGGGCCTTATGTAGTTATACAAGGACACGATTATACCCTCCCATGTCCAGGAAAATGTAGTAGTAACACAACCATGCTGGTATATGTGGCAACATGTGTCAGCTGTCAGGCTTTCTATGTGGGTAAAACCACTCGTAGACTTAAAGATAGAATTGGAGAACATCTGAGAGCCATAAAAACTTTAAACACACATAATGCACTTTTTGGACATAGTAAAGTTTGCCCTAATTTTAAAAAATTAATTTTCTTTGTAATAGATCGGGTTCCAATTAGTGACAGGGAAGGGGATGACAAACTTATGGTGGAAACTAAAGAGCTTAAGTGGCAATTGAGGCTTAATGCCACACAACCACCAGGTTTAAATGAGGGAGTCTCATTTATTTCAATATAGAAACAAAGAGCAAATATTGTTCCTTGAGTAGTTTTATGACAAGGAGATAGTATTTTTTTCATCAGATAGGTTATTAGAATATTCAATGTGAAATATATATGGTTATAATACATAATTAGAGTACATATAGCCTGTGTTCTTATATATATATATTTTTTTTTCTTTCTTTCTATATTTATTGTATTCAATAATATTTATTATACTTAATAATATTAATTAATGGTTTAAAATAGAATGTGTGTGCTTTTAATAGGACTCTGACGATTTTATGAAATGTTATATAACCATTTTAGGTAGTGCAATAATACATATATATAAATATTTTTGCATATTTTTTAAAGAAACAAGTTATGTTTATTACATACATGTGTATTTTCTTTAGCATGCATTGAGTTAATAACATTTAGATATGTAGATACATGAATATTTAAATCCAAGGTTTAGGATTGGTTTACAAATTAATTGATGTTACTATTTAAATGGTTATATTTTATTCTCTAATGACTCTGAAGAAGCCAAACCATTGGTGAAAGCGCTTAGTCGTTGGATACTGTTTTCACAAGAATAAAGCTGGTGTGTGACTTTCGCTGGTTGCTGGGATTTTTTGTTGTTTTTTTCCCCCTCTAAGAGACCTAGGACTGAGTTTGCTTATGATACTTCTGACCAGGATTCTGAATTTTCTGTTTCCTTTGATGACCAGGATTTACCCTTATCTACCTCTGAGGATTCTGATCCTGAGGACTCTACCCCCCAGAGGATTTCTCTTTTGGTGAAACCTTGCATACTCTCAGGGAGCATCTTCATTGGGAAAGTCAGGATTTCTCTGACTCTAAAAAGAGGCTTAGGGATTTCTTACTCCTGCCCCAGCACAAGCCTTTAGCCATACCTCTTGTACTAGACATTGTTGATGATGCCTTTTCAGGATCTAGCTTAGCCCCTGACTCTTTACCTCCTACTCTCAGAAAACCTGATAGATAGATATTACAGGGTCCCTGACTCTCACAAGTTCTTTTTTAAAAATCCTACTGCGGATACTGAGACCATTTCACAGGGACCCAAGGGCATTAAAGCTACTTCTGCCAAAAAATCCTACCCCCTCTGATAGAGACTCCATGGCGCTGGATAGATGGGTTAAGAAGGTATACACTCCTGCAACTGGCCATTAGGGCCTTAAACTGCCAGTTTTATATGTTAAAGTATCAGCAGCATATTATTGGATTGCTTAAACAGAAAATGATGTCGATTCCTGATTGTGCTGAAAATAAGGATTTACTGCATTCAGCTGAACAAGTTGGAAAACAAACTTTGCAATGTGGTTTTGATTCACTACAAGCATCTTGCAGGGTTGCTGTAAATGAGTCTGTACTTAGAAGGCATGCTTGGCTTAAGGAGCAATCCTTGCCAGATCATGTTACAGTGAAATTACTGGATGCTCCCTTAATTCAGGACCGCCTGTTTGGCAACAAGGCAGAAGAAGTTCTTAAACAGATGGAGGAAAAAGTTAAATCTATGCAAACCTGTTGAAGATTTTTTACAAGTACAATCTTCAAGGTTTAGTAGGCATTGGCCTTCCAAGAATTGGTCCTTTCCTGCCTCTTCCAGACCTTCTCAGCCCAAGCCCAGATCCAGCAGAGCTCCCAGGCTTCAGTCCCAGGGTACGCACAGGACTAAGCAGTGGGGGGCCTCCACTTCCAAATCTGGGAGTAATGAAACTCACCCCTATGGTAAACTGCCTCAATGACTTCTTTTTAAAACTTCCAAGCACTTCTCAACTGACTGCCCCTTTGGGGGGAAAATTGCTCTTCTTGCAAAGAACTGGGAACTCATTACCCAGGACAAATGGGTTTTAAATATAGTGTCCCAGGGATACAGATTTCCCTTCCACATGTTACCAACACCAAGCGGGTGGCCAGATCTACCCCCAAATCAGTGGGCAGAGGCCCAAAAGCAAGTACTTTCTCTCTTAAGCATGGAAGCTATTCATTTGGTACCAAAAGAGGAAAAGGGACAAAGTTTCTACTCGAGACTTTTCCTGGTACCCAGAAAGGACAATTCATGGTGTCCTATCCTGGACCTGTCTACTCTAAACACTTTTTTGGTGATTCCAAAATTCAAGATGCTGACTCTTCAGTTGCTCCCTATGCTAGGAAAAGATGCCTGGTTGGCAACAATAGATTTAAAGGAAGCATACCTGCACATCCCAATCAGGGAATCTTGCAGAAGATACCTATGCTTCACAGCAGTCTACACGCACTGTCAGTTCTCTACACTGCCCTTTGGCTTATCTACTGCACCCAGGGTATTCACAAAGTGCCTAGCTTCAGTCATTGCATTTTGCAGGCAAAGAAATATTCAAATATACCCATATCTGGACGATTGTCTAATTCAGGCAGAAAGCCAGGACATACTTTTGAATCATCTGGCCTTTATACAAAGGGTGTTAACTTGTCTGGGGTACATCATAAACTTAAAGAAATCACACCTGGTACCCTGTCAACAAATTATATTCCTAGGAGCAAGCTTGAATGCAACTTTCCAGATGGCTTTTTTCACGCCAGAGAAACGTTCATTTGACAACCTACTTCAAACAAGTGGCCACAAAAACCCTGCTATCTGCAAGGCAAATACTACAAGCATTAGGTTTCATGGCCTCCTGCATTCTTCTAATTCCATATGAAAGACTGCATATGAGGAAACTACAATGGTATCAAAAAACGTATGGTGTCAACATTCTCAGGATCTAGAAGCAATGATTGCTATCATACCTTGCCTACGCCTAGAGTTCCTTTGTTGGGCAGAGGCCTGCCACCAAAACAAGGGACTACCATTCACACTACCCCCTGCTACCCTAACAACAGACACATCAGACTATGCATGGGGGGCTCACCTGGCAGGAAAGTGCATTCCGGGCAAATGGAACTCAAGTGAAATGCACCTGCATATCAATCAAAAAGAAATGTTAGCTGTACAGAATGCTCTTGACAGCCTTCAAGGACCACATTCTTCCAGGACAATTAATGGTAAAGACAAAGAACACCACTGTTATGTGGTACATAAACAAGCAGGGGGGTACACATTCTTACCCCCTTTGCAGACTAGCCATGGCATTGTGGAACACAGCCCTGAGCTACCAAGTGTATCTACAGGCTCAATTCCAGCCAGGAAAACTAAACACACTGGCCGACTAACTAAGCAGAAACCTCATGGACCCACACAAGTGGAAACTGGAACCAAGGATTTTCAACATGTTGACAAACAAATGGGGGAGCCCAGATATAGACCTGTTTGCCTCCCCCCAGAACTATCAATTGGACAAATTTTGCACAAGGACTCCCACAAACAAGCTTGGAAAGTGGATGCTCTGTCCTTCATCTGGAAAAAACTATCAGTTTATGCCTTTCTTCCTCTGCCTCTGCTCTCTAAAGTACTACTAAAGATCAAACAAGACAAACCAAGGACAATTTTGATTCCACCAGACTGGCCACGCCAACACTAGTACCCCCTCTTGTGCAGTGTGTCACTGCTGGCCCCATGGCACCTGCCTCAGTCTCCTACCCTATTGTCTCAGCAGAAGCACCAGATTCTGCACCCTCAGCTTCACACACTGAACCTAGCAGCCTGGCTAATTACCTAATCTCTCCTTTACCATCCCTCAGTAACCCAGTGATGGATATCATTTTAGAGGCAAGGAGGCCTAGTACTAGAAAAATCTTATGCTGAAAATGGAAAAGATTCTGTGCCTGGAACCACTCTCAAGGGATGAGCACAGCAGTGCCCAGTTTACCTCAGATTTTACAATACTTAACTGAGATGCTTCACAAGGGCCTGTCTTTCTCCAACATCAAAATTCACGCCTCAGCTATTTCAGCTCATTATAACACAGAACCTCCCCTCTTCTCTCATCCACTGCTCAAGCAGTTCCTCAGATGGGCCAAAAATTTACGACCACCCAGGAGAGCTCCAACTCCAGCTTGGGACCTTAACTTTGTATTGGAGAAACTCACTCTTCCTTCTTTCAAGCCAGCTGCTACTGCAGACTTAAAAGTCCTTTCTTGGAAAACAGCTTTCTTTTTAGCAATCACTTCAGCAAGAAGGGTATCTGAGTTACAGGCTCTTATGGCAGTGGAGCCTTTCATCATCTTTCATGCGGACAGGGTGTCCCTCAGGACCAATCCTCCTTCATGCCCAAGATGGTATCCAGTGTGGCCCTTAATCAGTCCATTCATTTGCCAACCTTCTTTCCTAATCCACAGAACAAAGGGTAACGGATACTGTACTCCTTAGATGTGCACAGACAACTTAGATTCTACTTGGACAGGACTAAACCTCAAAGGAAATCTGAACAACTGATGGTGGCATTTGCTGCAGGGGCAGAGAGGAAGGCTATTTCAAAGCAAACCATTTCCAAATGGATAGGCCATTGCATTCATTTCTGCAACAAGCACCATGGATAACCTATCACACAGGGGATCAGACCCCCACTCAACCAGGGCTGCATCTACCTCTACAGCCTTTCTCAGAAGCATCCCTACCAGGGACATCCTAGAAACTGCTACCTGGAGTTCTGTACATACTTTCCATACTTTCACCAAGTATTACTATCTGCCAATTTTCTCTAAATCCAGAGCTGGCTTTGCCACTGCAGTCTTGCAGGGCCTTATAGCTGGTCCTAATGCTATCTGAATTCCTCCAACCATCCTCAGCTTTGGGAATCTACCCAAATGTGATGACTGCAATAGTGAAACATGAATAACATAGTACAGTTGTATACACTTACCATAATTGTAGATGTTTGAGTGTATTCACTGTTGCAGTCCTGGTTACACTCCCTCCAGCCCCCTTACTTCTTTTGGCTATACCTCTACTCTTCTTTACTATGCTCAAAAGCTTTTTGGTGTATTTGCTTTTTTGTTGGAGGTATATCCTTGTTTGTTTATATATTGAATTGCTTCCCATTAGAGGGGCACCTGACTTCTTGGGCAAGAAAAACTGATGTAATGGTGTCGGCTGCATGTTTTATACCTCTGATGTCATGGAAGAAGGGACAGCAGCCGACTCAGGACCCAAGACTTTGTTAATCAGGCAGACTGAGGGCTACTGCAAGCAGATAAGCCAAATGTGATGACTGCAACAGTGAATATACTCTAACATCTACATTTATGGTAAGTGTACACAACTGTACTGTCTCTGTACCGCCATGTCCATCATTACTTGTATTGTTCATACAGAGGTACAAGGTACTACAGAGATTTCTTATTCAGGCAAGGAGTGGATATGGGGGAAGAACTGTATTTTCAGACCTCTTCTGCCCCAGTCAGCTGCATTTATATGGGGGATTGGAGTGCAGAGGTGTGGTTGGAGTAGAGGTCATATGAAACTCGAGGGTCAAAGGAAAACTGTGTTGACTGCAAACATCTACCACTGCTAGGACTATGAAGTGTACCAGCTAAATGGAAAGCATTTTTATGACTTTATATAAAATTGGAATAGTTCTATGCATGCACATTCCACTACAGGAGTCATGTTGCTGCATTAAATGTTAGTACAGGAGTCTAATTGCATCTATGTAACTAAAATTGCAAGCCACAATGAAAGGTATGTGAAGCACCCAAATAAGTGCTGTTTTCTTAAAATTTTATTATGGGCACCATACTTTTAATTACACAGATAACTTACCACATGCTAAGATGCACATATGCCTTAGTTTTAGGTACATATCTGTACCAGCTTGGCAGAAATATGTATTTAAAAACAGTGATGAGCATTGTCATGTAGGGTTATAGGGAAATGATGTGCCTGTTCATGCAGACTAAACAGCAACTCAATTTTTCAGCCGAGTATACTGGTCTAGGAAGCAGTGAGTTAAATACATATGCTTCTTCAAGCTGAAACAAATCTTTGCCCATTCTGTTGAACAGTCTGCCTGGTATTGTATAAGCTAACATTTTTCTCTCTTGGATAATTGTGGTACAAATTGCACACACTACAGTTTTGCATCAATTCTTATGTCTTTCTTGACATTCCTGACTGGTACATTATACCTCTAGCATTTCCCTGTTCCAATACATAGGTCATGCATTTTTTTAAGCATGTTTTTCTGCTGATGAGGTGCTATAATCTTGTCAGCTTTGAACTTAAAGACTTGACTATAACTTATTTCTCCTTAAATAAAAAGTAGGACTAGATCTCTTTTTTGCCAGTGTCTCATCATTATTTCTTCCAGTAACTAAGTTTCTAAGACATCATTAGTACAGATCTGGATTTTTTTTTACATTTTCTTCTATCACTGGTAGCTGTAGTTTCATACAAAAAATCTTTAGTTTCCTTTTTTCATAACTCTTTATTCTATTCGGGTGAGTTTGCCCTAATCAACATATCATACCTTATTGCCTGATCTCTTTTTTTCAAGTCACACATCTGCAGCTTAAGCACCATATTCTGTAGTCTTGGAGGTGCATTGTAGAAAGACTTCTTGAGTATGCTTTACAGAACATTATGGTCTGTATGTATACCTCTTTGTCATAAATATATTTCAGGAATTTTACACATCCATGTAATATTGATGAACTTTCTTTCTCTCTGCTTGTGCATTTCTGTTTTATGTATCTGCAAATGTTCTTGACCGTAAAGTAAGTTTTATTTTCTTGAAAGATCATAGCTACTGTTTCATTGTGACTGGAATCTGCTTGTGACTGTCTTGCTTAATTTCTGCATACTACTTACATGGAGGTGCTTGAGTTAATAGTTTTTAATTGTCTCAAAGATATTTTTCTGTTCATAGTTCCATTCCCCGGGGACATTTTTTTCTCACAGCTTATGACGCATCATTATCACAGTATATTAGGTACAGATTTTGGAAGATACTGCATCTTTCCCAGAAATCTCATCAAGGCCTGTTGTTTTGTGGCCTTGGGATTTTCATTATTGCTCAGACTATCGTAGTCAGGTTTTAGTTCCTTTTGTATTAGAGTATGACTCATATATTTCAGGCCTTTTACACTTATTTTACACTTGCTCTTATTTAATTTAAAATTGTGCTTTCTCTTTCTGTTTATTAATTATATCACTCTCTTGCCTATTCTTGTTTCTGACCTAACAGTAACAGTTCATCAATTATGTGCATAATGACATCTAATCAGTCAGTTGCTTATGCAGTAGCTCTTCGAATTACCTCTGGTGCAGCCAACTATGTGGCATAAGCTCTGGCTATGATTCAGATTACCTAAATTTGACTAGTGGTTATGGCATTTGCAGGAGTTGTCAGGTGAGGATGAGAGAGAGTGGCAGTTTGGTCATCCTGGGGAGAGGGAGGTAGCTCCTGCTCACCACTGCAGTTCCACAAATTAGAACCAGTAGGTGTTGCATCCATGGATTACTAGCCCGCAACCACACACTACTTGAATGCATGCATGTAAGCTAAAAGTTAATGCAAAGGC
>NC_056745.1:102432098-102522098 GCF_019279795.1 Protopterus annectens | reverse complement strand
AAAATTTGATTTTGGATGTCAAAAATGAGGTCTGTATTGGGTAGACAGGAAAAATACCCCCCTATATGAGGAACTGGTTCTTTCACTTTGAGTAAAAAGACAGTTGATGAGGCTTTTGATTTGCATTATAACAGAGCCTTTGTCACAAATTTTAGTGGTGATGCCTATTTCCTTAAAGGTATTCTGTAGAAAGAATGGAATAAATTTGTTGAATTAACAGACTTGGATGTCTTTAAGAACCAGCCCCTAAAGGTTATCTTTAGAAAGGGACATAACATAAAGAATTTGCTGGAACAAAGCAATCACAGGTCTGTTTTTTCCCATAGTAAGGTTGGCACATACAGGTGTGGAGCCTGCCCTCAGTGTCCCCACATTATTAACGATGAAAGTGTTTTTATGAAGGCAAGAAGTAAAAAGCTGGTTGGCAGAACATACACTAATTGTAACACTTCTGGTATAGTGTATTTGGCCTTATGTAGCCATTGTGATGGATTTTACGTGGGGAAAACTGAGAGGCAATTAAAACGCCATATATACAAGCATCGTAATGACATAAAAAAATGCAATACTAAGAATGCACTTTTCAGGCACACACTGCAATGTGAGGGGGGCCAAATTTAAGTTTTTTGTTCTGTAATTGTTGCCCAGGGACACTAGAGGAGGTCCCTGGGAAACAAAGTTAGAATTTAGGGAAACTTACTGGCAAATAGTCCTGGGGGCTAACAAACATCCATGACTCAATGATCATATTTCTTTGCTTCCTTTGTTAAAATTAAGAGCTGCTAAAGTATAACCTGTTTGTGGCAGACTTTTGTTCTGGAATTGTTGCCCAGGGACATTAGAGGAGGTCCCTGGGAAACAAAGTTAGTATTTAGGGAAACTTACTGGCAAATAGTCCTGGGGGCTAACAACCATCCATGTCTCAATGATCATATTTCTTTGCTTCCTTTGTTAACATTAAGAGTTTCCAAATTATAACCTGTTTGTGGCAGACATGTATATTTTAATATATTTTTTTAACATATGTTTATAATATTACAATGTTTTTAAAGTTTACAGGATGCTATTTAACAACATTTTATATTGAATAATATTCATGGTTGGTGTGAATGTTTTTTTAACTTTTAATTGGGACATAATTGAATTCAAGGTGGGTCCTTATTTAAATGCAGGCATTTGCTTTGTACTGTTTTTTCCTGATGAAGTCTAGGAGGTTCTCAGAGGAAAAAGCATACAATTCTCCATGAGCATTAAATTTCTTATATTTTGTTATTCGTGGTGCCAATAAAGAGTTGAGGATTTTACTGGTGACCTTGCCTTGGTCCAGTTCTTTTTGGACATATATATATATATATATATATATATATATATATATATATATCTATATATACACACACACACGTGTGTGTGTGTGTGTGTGTGTGTGTGTGTGTGTGTGTGTGTATATATATATATATATATATATATATATATATATATATATATATATTTGTACTGGTTCTGCTGTTTGAATATATGTGTCTGCCTATGAGGGAGAGTAAAGTAGTAGTTTTGTCTTCCAACTTTTTGGTATGGTGTTATTATATTCTTTATCATGATGCATTTGTGATAGTATTAAAAACCTGCCCTTTGTTTGATTGCTTCATATACCACAAACTTTTTAGTCATGCAACTCACCAAGTTCAGAATTTGAACACTTAAGGTCAGAAAAACATTTATTTGTAATTTTCAAGAAACACTTTTTTCTTTATAAAGAATAAATAATGAATAAATAAAATTTTCCATTTCTTCTTCATTGCTGATGTTCCCCTTCAGTGTCTTCAACTGTAACATGCAAAAATATGGTATACGGTATTTTTCAGGCTTGCCGCGGTGGTGCAGCGGTAGTGTTGTCGCCTCACAGCAAAAGGTTCTCCCGTTCGATTTTCGGCTGGAGCGCCTTCTGTGTAGAATCTGCATGTCCTCCCCACGGTCGAGTTGCGGTCGAAAGACATGCGTGAATGGGTGTGCCTTCATTGAAGGTTGGGCGTTGAGCTGGCACCTCAGCACTGTAAAAATCTACTGCCAATCATTAGCAGACCAGATTTCTGCTGTGGCGAACCCTAACCAGGAAAAGCCAAAAGAAGAACAACTCAACTGTTCTGCTAATGGTGAAGAATAATATGAATTTCTGAATTTACAGCTTCCAGTTGTCTGTTATATTGCAGCTGGACAGGCTTTTCACAGAAGAGTAAATTAGTCTGCGGGGTTCTCATTAGTTATACCAGTGAGAAACAAAACGGCGACTTTATATGAAAAACAAAGACATTTTAAACTACAAACCACATTTCTGAACTGCTCAATGAATTAAAAATGAATCAGCTTGTTCTATTCTGAGAGCATCTTACAAATATAAAATTCAACAGGATGCTCATCAATGACATAGGCACCATGGGTGTTTTTCCACTCTCCATGAGGCCATTACTGTAACAGCTGAGGTAGAAGAAGAGACTACGCGACCTACGTTCTCTAGAATTGTGTTAAAAAATGTAGTTCATTCATGGATCTGTTAGCATAGAAAGTGGTGGGTAGTATTTTGGCTGCTGGATACACATACAGGCATGGCCTTCATCTGTTGAACAGTTAAAGCGGTTGTATGAGAGGAATGAGCTGCTGCACTGCTGTGCCAGTTAGTGTCATTTGCCACTTTTTACAAACTTGCTTTCTGGCCTTAACCTCCATATCTCCATATAGTCCATATATGTGTATGGTCTGTATTGAATAGTTGATTTCCAATTATTTGATTGATAAATATAGAGAAAACATTACATCAACTATAACTGTACTCACAGTAAAACTGAAATGGGAAAAAAGCATTTATTTTGCAGTTTGCCCCTTGCACCCCCACTTCTGCATCACTTTGAATACGCTAACTCCATGATCGCATAGCAGTGGGGGGAAATAAAATTTCCCTTGTCCCACTGAGAGCAATCTTGCACCAAGCACATGTGCAACATGAAACCCATGCAGTTTAAATGATTCAAACTGAAAGATTCACTTACACCACAAAAGCTACTGTGTGAGGAGTGACTGTAAGAAACTGTTTCTTCTTACCCCAAGTTTCATCAGTAGCCAATAGGAATAATACTGGGAATCACAGCTGAAGTTCCCCTTCTGTATATGTGAAGAGTACAGCTCCCATGAAGAGCAAAAACTTTTAACCCTCCCTCCCTCCATCCGTACCACCACAAACCTCTCTTCCTTTAAAAAATCACTTCACTCACATCTAACACACAAGTGGGAATGCTCCTGCTCCCACCCCACATAGCCTATTCTCCTCCTCCAGGCAACTATCTCATTTATTCCAGACTCTAATTTTATATTTGCATCTAGCAAATACTAAGCCAACTGTAAATAACTTCTTATAATTCTCTAATTGTACTATTCCATTTCAAGAAACTGCATAATTACAAATGTAATGTTTGTTTTTTTGTACTTAATGTAACCAAAAATTTAATTAGAACTGCTTTAATCTTTGTTTTGTCTTGGAGCTTTTCTCCCCAGGTCTCCACTGAAAACGGGTTTTCAAAGTCCATCAATAAAAATGCAGTTTGATTACATATGTTTGTGCACATTAATAGAAACATAAATGTCTTCTCACATGTCTTGTCTGGCTATTAGTGGGAATTAATAAAATGTAACAAATAGACAACTAGACAAAAAACATTTCCATCTGTGTCTATTTTAATAGTGTTGAAGCAGATGGATTGTGTCTGTAAAATTAGTGTAATAAATACAATATTAGTAACAGTTAAGCAAGGACTGAATTATTAACATTAAAGGAATTAAATAAATAGGAGGGGGTAACAGGATCTTTTATGGCGATTAAAGGAGTTATAAAAGTATAGACGTATTGATAAAGTAATATTTGCTTTTATCACACTGATGTAGTCACATGAAATGAAAGTGTTATTAAACAGTGGGCATAAACTTTAGTCTTTTATTTAAATAAATATTGGTTGATTCATAATTTGGCACAATGTTTTACCTGTTGTAGAATTCCCAAAGTATGTAAAAACGTGGCAAACATTAGGAAAACTTAGGCTCTGTTTTTAAGCCTAACTTATGGATACTGTTGTCTTACTTTATTCATCTTTTTGTTGTAGCTGTTATCCATTGTCACGTTAGAGGAAAGTACTTTTCACAGAATAATTTTGATGTACAATATAATTTTACTGTCCATAAGCAACTGGAAATAGAACCCATGCAGATGATATGTGGATCCATTTATAATATTAAGTTTTTCTTTTTAATAAATCTTAATTATTGTTTTGCTTTTTTTTTAAACTAAGAATATCTGCAAGGGTGTGGGATTGTTATGAATTTCTTTTTTACCATTTCTGTGATAGTTTTGCATAACTTGTTAAAAACAAATCATGCACAGGTATTCTGATTTTCAGAAAAAAGTTGTTGAATATTACAGATAGCACACATTTCTGTTAATATGGGAAGAACTTGAAGAGGTCATTTTGTAGTATGGTAGCTATTTAAATGAACATTATGTGATTATAATACATAGAGCATGCAGATTATGCTCCAAACTGGGAGACAGATAAGCTTGTTATACACATTTCTGACCTCAGAAAAATGTAGGGCAAAACTGTAGTATATTCAGCACTGTGATTACGGTCCAAAATTAGGAAAAAGGTAAATGTCCCCAGTGCAAACTCCATTCAGTTTGTGAGTGTGTGTTTTGTGTGTGCTGTTTTGTGTTAAGGTTCGAGACTGGGTTAATGTTAGAGTTGAAATTAGGGTTAGAGCTAATGTCAGAGTTAGGGTTAGCATACATGTAAGGTTGTACAAGTGTCTCCTCCCCTCTGCAATACCCTTACTCATATTTGGTAACTCTAACCATAATCCTTACTTTAACACTATCTCTGTCCCTGAAACTATGCAGATGGCTTAGTTTCAACATTGTTTTCCACTGGGATGTTTATAGTTGTGCTTATTTACTATTCTTTGTATATTTTGCAATGTTTCGGGATAAGGGTAAATGCTGTTGATCTCAAGTCAGGTGCTTAGTTTGCTTCTGGTCACTGTCTATGTAGCAGTACTAAGTGTGTGTTACAGCATTCAGATCAGGTAAGCGTTTTGCACCAGGTGGCTCCCTGTCAGAAGTTTAAGATTTGATAATTCTAGTTCTGATACTACAATAAATTAAGTACAATTTAACACAAGTATTAGCAAACCTTTAAAGTCTCTATTACACATTTAGAGACTTTTTGTAGGGGACAGAGCCCTTGCATCCCCTAATGTGAGTGGCTGCATCTGCCACACCTGTACCTAACTCTGAGATTGCGGTACCTTGTAGTTAGTGCCTTCCATGATATTTGTGAACTACAGTTATGCCAATATTATAATAAAAACAAGTTTAAGAAGTTTTACAATTTATCATATGAGGAATGGGAGGCTCTTTTTGTATTGGAATTAAATCATAATAGTATATAAAGGAGGCTGGTAAGGTTGGGGCAATTGTAATGAATAAACAAGATTACTTAGACTCGGTGCATTTGATATTATCTGACAGAAATGCCTTTAGAGAAATCAGATACAGATGTTAATAAAATGATTAGTGATATAAATTTATCAGTTTTTGATCTGCAAATGATGGATGATATTACTATTGATATTTTTAACTATTTTAATGTTCTCTGTTCTGTTATACCTGTATTATATGGACTTCCCAAGGTGCATAAATCAATGGAAAACCCCCATGAGACCTATAGTCTCTGGCAGCAGTTGGTCCACTGAACCAATATCTATGTATTTGCAAAATATAAGTCCTTATTTAAAGGATGTAAAGACTTATATTAAAGATACTGCTGATGTGAAGTTGTTAAATCTCGCAGTTTATTCTCACTGATGGGTTTGGAGCCAATCCTCAGCTCCGACACGGCCGATAGCAATGCTCAAGGTTTGCCAGTAGCCCGAGACCAAGCCCCTTATCCCACATTACACTGCTGGAATTACCCCAGATCTAGTTTGCCGTGGCAAGCGAGATCTTGGTGATCCAGCTAGCTCGGACCATTTTTGAAAAAAATAACAGCAAGTCTATTTAAAAAGTTCTCCTTTTTGTTTAAAAAAAATAGTGTGTATTAGTATTAGGTCTTTTCAATATATAATCTATAGTTTCAATAGTTGTAAATACTTTAAAAGTTAGTGCCTTGTTGGCTTCTTCGTTTGTGTGGGCCTTTAGCCCTATTTACTCTTATTAATCTTTGTAATAATCAGGCTTTTTCTGTGGGCCTCTTTAGCCTTATTTTTGTAATCTATAGTGACATTGTTATAGATAGTTGTTTGTGGATCCTTACAAGTGAAAGGACTTTACTGTTTTACCTTTTGCAGTTTACTCTTTGTTTTATTTAAATATGTCAGATGAGAAGGCAAAAATTTCAGAAGGAGGGTCATCGGTTCCACAGACATCGGAACCGAGTGTACCTTTGATTCGGAAACAGCTCTCGGTATTGGAGCCGGTCTCTGAAGTTCCTTCTTCCCCTCTGCTCCAGTCAGCACCTTCGGTGCATTCAGCTAAGTCCTCAGTCAGCCTTTCAGATTTGGACATGGATTGGCTAGTGCAGAAGCTTTTACAGGCACCAGGACTTGCCAAATTGTTGTCGGTGCCGAAGACCATGGAGCTGGATTTGTCTATTCCTCCTCCGAGCCGTAATGGACTCTCTGAGCCAAAAGAAAGTGAACCCTTGGTTGTCGAATCCTTGGAGCCGATACCTGCACCGGTGTTATCGGCTCCATCTACTTGGATGTCCTCTGTGCCGACCGAGGACTCTAGGAGCCGACGCTCTCCCGTCAGGTCCAGGGAGGATAGTAAAACCGATTTGTCGGTGCTGACTCTTCCTCTCGGGGCTTCGGCTCGGATGAGCTCGGCTCCTACCTCGGGCTTGGAGTCCAGGGTTTTGGTGCGGGAGGATTGGACGGTACTCTCGGGTCCGTCCACTCCTTCTTGTTGGAGCCATGGTGCCTTCAATGCTATGAGGAGAGTTTTGTCTCCAAAGACAACGTCAGTATCGGTTCAGCCTTCCCTCTCCCCTCAAGCTCCTGTGTCTACTTCTTCATCTACCGGTCCCTCTAAGCATAGAGACCTCGAGCCTCAAGTACCCCCACAGGGCATCCCCTACTCTTCTGAGACCTCCCCAGATCCCCCCACTGAGGAGGTGCCCAGGAAGAGATTGTGCAAGAGGAGGCACTTAGACTCCCCACAGGAGTCCTTGACATCTGACACAGACTTAGATGAGTCAGAAGGGTCCCCTCGATCCCCCTCTGAGGATATCTCCTTTGCAGAGATACTAGAGATCCTTAGTCAGAGGGACAATTGGCAGTCCAAGACCCATACTGAGGATGAGTCCATGCTCTTGAAGGCTTTTGGGTCTCAACCTTCCACTTCTTGGGTGTCTCCGTCTTACGACAAGCTCATGGAATGGAACCTGTTCCTCGTAAACCCAATAAAATTATGTCTGCCTCAGTGGAGAAGCTATTTTTGACAAAGGGAGTGTCTGTTGATGCCATGGTGGTAGCTGCAGCCACCAAAAAGGAAGTATCTGAGACATCCACCTCTATCCATCCATCCCCCTAACAGAGATTCTAGGGTCATGGATAGATATGGGAAGTGCATGTTTAGTTCAGTGACTTTTTCTCTGCGATCACTGAACTATTTAACCCACTTTACGAGACTACAGAGAGATCTCCTGAAAGAGCTAGGAGATACTCTCCAGGGTACGATAGCTGCAGGGGTGGCCAACAAAGTCAACGCCCAGCTCGCTACCCTAAACTCAGTGGTAAATTCATCCATGCGTCTCATATCCTATGCAGCTGATGGTTCGAGTAGAGCTGCTAGTTTGGGCATTGCTCTTTGAAGACAAGCCTGGATGCATCTCTGTTCCTTTGCGGAACCCTTTAAGTCTTCCTTTATTAATACCCATTAGATGGCTCATCACGTTTTGGACCCAAAGTAAAGGAAACTTTAACCAGGTGTGAGCAGGAAGGCAAGACCCTATCTGCCGTTGGAGTCCATTTTTTGACCCCTACTCGGCCCTACCCCAAGGGCCCTAGGGGAGGGAAAATGTGGTTCTGAAAAGCACAGGCAGCCTTTCTGGACACACGTGGAGAAACCCCCTCTAGAGGCAGAGGACAGGGTTATAACAGAAGATGCCACCCCCATGGCAGAGGGGGTTCACAGCAACAGGGTGACAGGGGTCAGTTCTCCGGTCAGCCCTACCAGCACCCCTGAAAGGGGGCCCGACTGTTCGGCTCTGGAGGCAGTCGGGGGTCATTTGTCTTTGTACCCAGAAGCCTGGCTAAACATAACATCAGATATGTGGGTACAAAGCATCATTTCCAGAGGATATTTCATTCTGTTCTCTTCCCCTCCCATTCCTGTAAAGAGAATCCCAGATGTTCCACCCAATCTCAGGTAACAAGCAATCGTAGAGGTCCACAGATTGCTAGAAAAAAGAGTAATCCAACCAGTCCCAGCAGACCTAGTTGGATTCGGAACTTACTCAAGATTCTTTTTGGTACCAAAGAAAACAGGGGACTGGAGACCCATCTCAGCAGACTCACCCAGTTCATAAAGAAAGTGAAGTTCCGAATGGTCATGCTTCAGTCCATTCTTCCCTTCTTAGGGCAAGGCGATTGGATGTGCTACATAGATCTCAAGGATGTGTATTATCACCTAAAGATGAGCAGATGCTCCAGAGATCATCTGCGCTTCCGGCTGGGAGCCAATCATTACCAGTTTCGAGCCCAGCCCTTTGTTCTCACTACAGCCCCCAGAGTGTTAACCAAATGCATGGCAGTGGTCACGGCTCACCTGAGACATCCAGGATTCCAGGTGTTTCCATACCTAGATGATTGGCTCTTAACCGCTGCCACCAGGCATCAATTGACTCATGCAACACAATGCACTCTGACACTCTGCCATCAATTGGGCATTACAATCAACTTTGAAAAGTCTGCCTTATCGCCATCGCAGCATACCGTTTTTATAGGAGCAGAATTAGATACCTCACCTACCACTCAATGTCTCCCTGTTGAAAGAGTCTCTCTTCTCCACCAAAACGTCAGCTTACTGGTGTCAAAGAACAAAGCTACAGCAGCAGAGGTATTGAAAGTACTTGGTTTGATGGCGGCAGCAATCCTGGCTATATCACTCGCATGGATGCATATGCAAATTCTTCAATGGCTCCTCTTCGTTCAGTGGTCTTACCAGAAACTACCAATGCACCACATGATTCTCATCACGGATTCTTGCAGGAGAGACCTTCGGTGGTGGTTGACGTCTCTTTATGTCACAATCGGAAGATCCTTTGTCCCCCCCAGTAGCCACGGTGACCACGGACGGTTCCCTGATAGGGGGGGGGCATTTTCAGGGAAAGACTGCCCAAGGCACATGGACAGATCAAGAATCACATCTGCACATCAACGTTCTAGAGTTGAGAGTGGTACTTCTGGTGTTGCAGTACTTTCAGGACTCTCTTCCTCTAGGAACTATTGCAATTCAGACGGACAACATGTCAGTAGTCTGGTACTTGAACAAACAAGGCAGAACCAAGTCTTACCCCCATTGTCGAGAAGCCCTCAGGGTCTGGCAATGGGCTGTGTCATCCCAGCATTTTCTATTAGCAATGCACATCCTGGGGAAATCCAACGTTATAGCGGATAAACTAAGCAGGGCGATATTGCTCCCTCATGAGTGGTCTCTCAAACGACAGGTTGCGGAGTTGATTTTCCACAAATGGGGCCAGCCTTGCTGCGACCTTTTTGCCAGGCACATCAATTCAAAATGCAGAAGCTACTTTGCCCTAATACCACCTCCCGGTCATCCCCCGAGAGATGCACTTCTACACGATTGGTCCCGGGTCTCCTTTATGCATTTCCACCCTTCCCATTAATACCCAGATTTTTACAGAAAGCAAAATCGCTGGGAAGGACTGTTATACTCATAGCCCCCCTACTGGCCTCGACAGATTTGGTTTCCATTTCTCCACCATCATCTGTTGGAAGTTCCAGGGATCCTGGACTCAGTTCCAGACCTTCTGATGTACCCGTCAGGGGACCTTCATCCTTCACTGCAGTCCCTGAAACTGACTGCTTGGCTAATCCACTTCCCCTAATTGCCAGGCTTCATTCAATTTCAGAAGACACATGACAAATTCTCTTGTCTTCTCATAAGCCATCTACCAGGAAATTATATGGCAGTAAATGGAAAAGGTTCTCAATTTGGGCCAACATGCAGAACATTGACCCTTTCCGAGCTCCGCTATCTTCTATTTTAGAATTTTTGACAAAAATTTTTAAGGAAGGAGCAGCAG
The DNA here is from genome assembly GCF_019279795.1 of Protopterus annectens. NCBI lineage: Eukaryota > Metazoa > Chordata > Ceratodontiformes > Protopteridae > Protopterus > Protopterus annectens. Next base: position 102,511,734 of record NC_056745.1, on the reverse strand, counting down.
CTGCTACAGTTCAAGTTCAGTTAGCTGCCATCTCAAATTTTCACCTTGGTTTTGGTGGCTCAAATGTTATGGGCCATAAATTATCTAAGACATTTCTTAAAGGCGTTCTTCATGTGAGACCTCCGATCAAAATTCCCTATTCTCCCTGGAATTTAAACCTTATGCTGTCTCAAATTATTCTTCCTCCTTTTGAGCCAGCATCTTCTTGTGATCTCAGATTTTTATCCTGGAAAACAATATTTCTTGTGGCCATTACTTCTGCCCGCAGAGTGTCAGAACTTCAAGCATTATCTATCAGACCATCTTAAATGATTTTCCATGCTGATAGAGTATCTCTCAGAACAAACCCCTCATTTTTACCTAAAGTCTGTTCTGAATCAAATATCAATCAGGTCATTGAGCTGCCAGTCTTTTTTCCCAACCACTCCAGCAAATTGGAATACATGCTGCACAAACTTGATGTTCACAGACAGCTCAGATTTTATCTTGACAGAACTAAGGATATTAGAAAATCTGATCAACTTTTTGTATCCTTCTCAGAAGCAACAAAAGGCAATCCAGTGGCTAAAACAACCTTATCTAAATGGTTATCTGATTGCATATCCTTTGTTTATGAAAATGCGAGCATGCCAGTAACACACAAACCTAAGGCTCATTCTACCAGAGCCGTCTCTATGTCTTCTGCTTTTCAAGCTAAATTGCCCCTTGACAATATTTGCGCTGCAGCCACTTGGTCTAAGCCTCATACCGTTATTATGCATTACAAAGTAGATAAGGCTTCAAGGGACAGGTCTTCCTTTGGTTCCACAGTACTGAAGAACATACTCCCATGAGCCACCCAGGATTCAGGGTGCTAGGGACGCTACCCATCAGTGAGAATAAACGGTGAGATTTAACAACTTCACATGTAGAAGTTATGTACTTACCATAGCGTTCCATGTGAGTTGTTTATCTCGCCTTTATTCTCACGTCCCTCCCTCCTTCCCCCTCCTGGCTGACTGTTGACTTAGAGGCTAGTACCACCCTGGTTATTCAATATTTCTTCTTCCCCTTTGGGAAGTGTTCTTGGTAGAAATACATAAAAGGATATGTATATGTTTGTGTGTGTGTGTGTGTATATATATATATATATATATATATATATATATATATATATATATATATATATATATATATATATATATAGATATAGATACAGATATATGTAAATACTGTTACTCGCAGCAAACAAGATCTGAGGTAATTCCAGCAGTGCATTGTGGGATAAGGGGCTTGGTCTCGAGCTACTGGCAAACCTTGAGCTTTGCTATCGGCCATGTCAGCGCCGAGGATCGGCTCCGAACCCATCAGTGAGAATAAAGGCGAGATAAACAACTCACATGGAACGTTATGGTAAGTACATAACTTCTATATTTTTGAGTCAACTGAATTTATGGTATAGATCTAGGACATGTGTATGGTTTCAAATGGTTGTACTTGATATAAAATCGCTATTCACGGTAATCCCAAATGAATATGGTGTTTTATCCATTAGAAAGCTTTTACTTGAAGATGGTCAATTAACAAATAGACAAATTGAAACAATTTGTGAATTGCTTGAAATTGTTTTAGACTACAATATTTTCATTTTTATAATAAATATTACCATCAAATTTCAGGGTAGTGATGGCTAATACATATACTACCCTTGTTTTAAATAAGTGGGAAAATGATATTCTCTACAATGGTCCCTTATGCTTTTCAAGTAACATTCACTTTTTAAACGCTTTGTGTATGATGTTTTTTCATATGGGAGAGGGAGATTGAAGACCTTACTACTTTTATTGAATTCTTGAATAGTAGTACTGTCTTTTTGAAATTTTTGGCAACTACTTCTACAACTACAATTGAATTTCTAGATGTTGCCATATGTTATGATGGTAGCAGTATACATACATCTATACACAAAAAGGCAGTTCATAAAAATAAGTATTTACATAGAAGGAGCATGCAGGCACAAAACACCATGCGTTATACAACTAGGGTCTATATTAGATCATCGAACACTTAAAAAAGCAAACGCTGATTGATCGAACTTATATTCAGTTGTCCATTTCTGTTGCTTTAGTATTTTCAGTGCTGTGGTGGAAAGTTACAGGTCGGGTTCAGGTAAGTGTGCGATTGTGTGGACATGAGGGTTAGGGTGGGTTAGGTGAGTTAGTGTTAGGGAGCGGGTGAGGTGAGTGTGAGATAGTGACGGACCTTAGGGTTAGGGTTTGGGTTAAGGTAAGTGGATAGTTAGTGGTGTGTGTATAGTTTAGTGTAGGGTCAAGTGTCAGATTTTTAGGTGTATGTGTATGGATTGCTGTTTGTTTGGTGTACTTGTGTTGTGTGTATGTGTTTTGGATCAGCGATTTTTTTTCCCTAGGAAAAAAATCGCTGTTCTGACAGTTCGAGATCGTAAGCTTTTGTTTACATGAGTTTGATCAATCAGCGTTCGCTTTTTTAAGCGTTTGCTGATCTAATATAGACCCTGAAACTACATACAATAAATGTAGTAATGATGTTAGGAAGATTATATCTGATAACTGGGGCATCTTGAGAACATTGCCTGAATACAACAACTAGCTGGAGATAAACTGAAGTTTACACATCATTACTGTCCTATTCTTAAACAACGGTTGTGTTATAAAGATATACATGTTAATTATACAGGCAGGCACTTTAATAGGAATAGTACTTTCCCATACCATAATTGTTGTTGTAGTGTTATTAATAGCAATCCAGTCTTTACACACCTAACAACTGGTAGAAAATATACATTTAAATGTTTTGCAAATTGCTGTTCAAATGATATTGTTTATCTTGGTACATGTAAATCATGTTTTAGTTTTTATCTTGGTAAGTCAACTAGGAAACCAAAAGAGAGAATTATAGAGCATAGTTTGGATATTTGGAGAAATATTTTGACTAATGCATTAGCAAAACATATTAATGAGACTGGGTCAACACATTCTTTTACTTTCAGGGCTATGAATACAGTTACTAAAAATATTAGGAGGGTTGATTTGAATAATAAACTAGAAATGAAAGAATATAAATGGATATTACAATTTTAAGCTGACTCTACACCTGGCACAAGTCATACTATCTCACTTAAACCAGTTCTTAAATATAAACAATTTTGTTTAAAATAATATTGTTCTTTACATATTTCTTTTTATTATGTGTATTGCTTTTTTAAATGAATTAGTATATTATTAACTAATTGACTGTAAGGTATTTTATTGCCTGTGTGATTAAGATAAGATGTATAAATAAGCTTGTATTTTATTTGATTTTAACAATGGTGAAGGGTTTGTGACCCAAAAGCTTTGTTGTTATTAAAACATTATACCGGTACATTGCATAGTTCAGTTTTGTTTTGTTTTTTTTTTACCAAAGATTTTGTCACGGACTACTGCTTTACTCGGTCTCTTTGTTTTGAGTAAAAAAGGGAATATGTCAAGATACAGCAGTTTTGGTGTTTCACACTTAAATTCTCACAGATCTGTGAATCATAATTCCAGAGCTTGAGGATATAACAGGAATCCCTGCTAAGAAAAATTCCATGTGGACAAGTTGTGAGCATGCAGACTCCACACTGAAGGCAGCCCAGCCATGAACAGAACTTGAGATCTGAGCATTGTGAAGCAGCAACAGAAACTGCTGCACCATTGTGATGCCCATAATAATTGAATTAGTTATAATCATATGTTACTATGATCTAATTATACATTACCACCATTTCAGTTACTTTTGAGATTGTTATTAAATTAGAAACTGCCTGAGTAGATGTGATAATGAAAAACATTGCAATTTAAGTAATATAAGCTGAGAAGTATAGGAAACCATTAGCAGCAAACAGTATACTATGTGGTGACATTTTCCTTCGGGGCATACCTCTACTTTGCTCAAAAATTCTTGACAAATCTAAAAATAATGGGGGGGGGGTCAAAGACCATATAGGTGTAACTTTTAAACATTACTCTAATTTGCTTAAAAAGTTAATTTAACAACAGATTCTACATCAACATGTATTTTCTGAAATATAATAAACATGAAAATCTAATACCTGGATTTATTCACTGACTGTAATCCTTAGCAATTTACCTCAAAATCAAACATTTTTACAAAGGACAGGGCAAAAGTATAATGCAAAATTGGGGACAGTTGATGGATAATGTTTGGGGACTTGAATGTATCAAACTCAGACTTTGCAACCTTAACTGAGAAAACTAAAAAAAGGGTTAATACCTTGTGGCATTTCTTTTTTTTTTTCCAAAAACATTTTTATTTTGTTTTCATTATAAACATACACAAATACAATAAAACTGTAACAAAACTATTTACAATATTTACATTCAGCAATGATAAACAGTTATTTTATCCATGAGAAGTTATCAGTATTTGTTTAAAAGGTTTTCCAATTTTTGCCATACTGTTTTTTTATGAGTAATGTTATGAGTTCTATAACAAATGGTTTGTAGTTCTTTTTTACAAACAACTTCTGCTAAATTAATAAATTCTTTAAACATCAAATCTTGTTTACTTTTCCAGTTCAAAGTAATAACTTTTCGGGCAATTGCAAGAATTGACCAGAGTAATTGAATCTGAGATTTAGGTATTACATTAGGTATAGGAACATTGAATAGGATTAGTGAGTTAGAAATACGGCAGTTATCAGACCATAAAGCCTTTACAAAATATCTGAAGTCTTTCCAGTATTGAACATTTCTACATTAAATGAACATGTGAACCCAATTGGCCTCTAGTAATTAATCACATTTTCAACATTTACTTTCACTGTTTTTGAGTATAAGGTTTATTTTACGTGGAGTATAGAAACTCCTATTCATAAATTTCCATGTACATACTCTCCAGTATAATGAAGAAGAGGTACCATATGTAGATTTCAATAACAGTTTTTTGGATTCATCAGATATTTGTCTTCCATTAATCTTTACATAGTAATTCCAAAAATCTGAGTCAAACTTTAGAGTGTCTTCTCTTAGTATCTTTTAGATAGGTAAGATACTTAATTTTTGATCAACTGTCTTTTCATGACACCTAATAAAAAGCTGAATCAAACTAGGTATAGATTCAGTCTCTATGTTAATACTCTCATTTTGTTTTCTATAAACTGCTGTAATGAGTGTATAAACAACCAACTGTCTTGACTGTTATCAAAACTACATAGAAGAGAGTTTAGTGGTTTAATACTCTTATTTTCAATAAACTGATGCCAGAATATCAAGTTAAATTTTTCATCGCATTGATGTTGAAAGAATCTAGGCAATCAGGGGAGTATGCTATAGAGAATATAATAAATAGGAATTGTTTAATGTTGTAATTACAATCAGTTATATTTTTAAAGTTATTAAATATTTGATTAATGCCATAAGAAGAATGATCAGACTTCTTATTAAAGAAACAAAATTCACTTAAAAGTCAATGAACTCTACTTATTCCGTATTGTTCCTTAAATTGATTTTCTATTGTTCTGACATCAGTTATATGAATTTCATGTATTATTTTCCAGTCAGATATATAGGTAGGTGAGATCTAATGTAATATTACATTAATTATAACAGATTTGGAATAAAGATCTAAGCTAGGGAATGCTATCTCATTAGTGTTCCAAGCTCTAATGTGCCATTTATATGCAATCTTAGGTTTTAAGGGGAACCATAACAATTTAATTAGCATGGAATCTAATTTTTTAAATAAGTTTTTTTAGGAGGGGGTAGTATCACTGACTGTATATAAAATGAAATTGTAGGTAAAATTATCATTTTAATTAAAGAGAGCCTATCCTCCATTGTGAAGAACATTTTATTCAATCTTTTGATTAGTTCACTAATGGTGGTTATTAAATTATTGTAGTTTATTTAACACTCTTTCCATGTACTCTTTTTATAATGACACCCAATATTCTAATACATCATTCTCCCAATTAAACAGGCTATTCTCTCTTAGGTTTTTGTTGATCTTTTTTGTTAATTATTAATGTTTTGGATTTATTATGATTAAATTTAAGCCCTGAAATTCTTTCAAACTTGCTTAAGGTATTTATAACATCATGCAAAGAACCGTCAACATCATCCAACATTAACAACATATCATCAGCAAATAATTGTATCTTAGGACAATAGTCCTTATTAACTTGAAAGCCTTTTAGATTTTGCTTGTTTCTGATATATGTAGCAAACAGTTCCATTGAAAGAGCAAACACTAATGGTGACAAAGGGCAACCTTGTCTATTTCCCTTGAGGATTTTTAGTGGTGAGGATAGATGTGATTTCATTTTCACATAAGCTTGTGCCCCACTATAAATTTTCATTAATAGATTTACAAAATCTGAGGAGAATTCAAAACCAATCAGAAGTCTTTATAGATAAGACCAACTAATAGAATCAAAAGCCTTTTCTATGTCTAGGTTGATAATAGTTGTTTTTTGTATTTGCATGCTATGTCTATTAATGATAGTAATTTAATAATGTTATCTTTCACTTTTCTAAGAAGAATGAACCCTGTCTGATCATTATGTAGTAGATTAGGCAATGTTTTTCTTATCCTATTAGCTAATATTGTCATGAAAATTTTATAATCAGTGTTTAGTAATGAAATTGGCCTATATGAATCGCAAGATTTGGGGTCCTTACTTTGTTCTAAAATGGGGAGATAATTGAATATTTCCACAATGGGGTGTTATACATTTTTGCTTAACCATAGTAAAGGCACTCATCATTTTCTTTATTATATATTCAGGAAAAATCTTATATAGTTCAGGAATTATTCCATCCAGTCCTGGAGCTTTATTATCTTTTAATTTTTTATTTGCTCTTTCACTTCTGATAGTGTTATTTGTTTATTTAATATGTTATTTTGTTGCATTGACACCTTAGTAGTTATATTTTCTTGAATAAAAGTGTGTATTACATTATCTGTCTCCAAAAGTGGTGTGTTATTATTTATATCTTTATAGTAGTTTTTGAACTCTTCTAATATGTCCATTAAGTTAGATGTACTCTTAACTGAACCATCACTTTTATATTTAATCTCATTAATAAGATTCTGATTGTTTATATTTTTGAATTTTACTGCTACTTTATGTAGATATTTAGGATTTGCAGCATAAGATTGTAATTTCAATTTTTCCAGGTTTATGGCTACCTTATGATTCAGAACTTTTATGTATTTTTGATTTAACTTAGTAATTTCATTATGTGCTACTTTGTTATTTGGTTTTGCATCCATTTTTATCTTGTCTTTTTTTTGTAAGTCTAAAAGTTCTGTGTCCCACTCTCTTCCTTTTTTAAGGTACCAAGATTTTATTCTACCATATATAGAAACTTTAAAGGCGTCCCATAGTATAGTATCAGTCACTTCACCATTATCATTTGTTTCCATAAACATGCCCATTTCTTTCATTTTCCATTTCCTAAAGTCTTTTAACTTAGTTATATAAGCAGAAATCCTCTGTAGAAATCTTAAACCATCTGTATGCATAGGTAATGTAAAGTTTATAGCATTATGGTATGAAAGTGGACAAGTCATTATAGATAGTCACTTATTTTTGAGTACATATTATTTGATACAAAGACCTTATCAATGTTTGTTTGTGTACCAAACCAATATGAATAGTGAGTATAGAATAATGAATAATGTTCTCTTAGACCATGTATAGCTTTAAGGTTCATCTGGTTTGTAAAGTCATTTAACTTCCTGGCTTGAGGTGTTTGTTTTATTTTACCATTTTTAGATGTATCATTGCCTGATAATAGTCAGTTAAAATCACCTTTTGCTATAATTTCCCCTTTTGCATTTAAAGTAATGAGGTCCAGATATTTGTCAACATATTTAGTACTTAGTCCTGGTATCCAGTATGTATTAATCAAAGTATAATACTTCCTATTGATTTCCAAAATAACCATGCTTAGCATCACATCTGTGTCTGAAATTGTATCTATAATTCTTGGCATAGTATAAGCATTTTCCATAGAATAAGAGTGCCCCTTCTGTTAGTCTTAAAACATGAATCAGCCAGAATGGTACAGCCATTAAATGAATATTTCTGTAGGTCTTTTTTAATAGTGGGTTTCCTGTAAAAAGATGATCTGGGCTTTATGCATTTTGATATATTTAAGCAAACCAGCTCTTTTGACATTATTATTCAAATCATTAATATTTAATGATAAACATTTATAAGCCATTGACTATAATGTGTATGTTGTTACTTATTGAAAGACCTTTCTTCCGTGTTGACTTGAAATCTATTGAAAACGTACTTATCATGGATGTATAACGTGTATTAAGCACTACTTTCAAAACCCCAAAACTATTTACAAACACATACATGAAACATAAAGTTTCCGGTTTAGTTAAAAACCTAACTAAACCATCCATCCACCATCTCTCCAACACACACCCTCTCCAACACCAAAAGACACAAATTATCCATCTTTGCTTAGAATATAGTATAAAAACAAAAAAGAAAAGCATTATGAAAGCAACTAAAGAACTTTAAGTCCAAGAAATATACATTAAAATGAGAGTGTCCAATATAACTAAAGCTATATGAATATGTCACATATAATAGTGGCACCTCTGATAAGTAGATATGTCAGAATACACATCAGATCAAAGTATGTATAAACATTAGAAGTTGAAAGTTAAGAAGATTGTCAATATTTCCAAGACTTTTCAAAAAACATCAGATGTTTTAGCCATTTTGTCAATCGTCTTTCTAACATTTTTCATGTAAGGCTCTGTTGAATACACACACACACACACACACATATATATATATATATATATATATATATATATATATATATATATGAAACTTATTACAAAAAAGCCTCACAATCCTCTGTTTAGTTACTAACTTTACTAGAAAGGCTCACCCAGACTCTGCTACACTTTGCTGTGAGGGAAAGGTTAGTGTGCTTTTTATTTGTAGTATTTTGCATTACTTTATTGCCTTTTTCTATTTTGAATAATGTGATTTGTTTTCTTAACCTTGTGTTGTACTTGTACACTAATTTTAACTGCATATTCAAACTTGAAAAGAGACCACAGCTCTGTCTCTTGTGAGTCAGGCAGAAATTAGAACAGGTCAATTAAAGATTCACACATAAGATAGAACAGGTCAATTAAGGTTAATCATCTGTGAACTGAGGGGGTGGAGCTAGGAACTAAACCTTCTATTTAAGAGGTAAAATAAAACATTCCAGAGCTTTACTAGAAAGGCTCACCCAGACTCTTCTATATTTTGTTGTGAGGGAAAGGTTAGTTTGCTTTTTATTTGTTGTATTTTGTATTATTTTATTGCCTTTTTCTATTTTGAATACTGTGATTTGTTTTCTTTACCTTGTGTTTTACTTGTATTCTGCTTTTAACTGCATATCAAAACTTGAAAAGAGACCACAGCTCTTTCTCTTGTGAGTCAGGCAGAAATTAAAACAGGTTAATTAAAGACTCACACATAAGCTAGAACAGGTCAGTTAAGGTTAATCATCTGTGAACTGAGGAGATGGAGCTAGAAACTAAACTTTCTGTTTAATGGGTAAAATAAAACATTTCAGAGCTTTACTAGAAAGGCTCACCCAGAATCTGCTACAATTTGCTGTGAGGGAATGGTTAGTTTGCTTTTTATTTGTTGTATGTTGTGTTGCTTTATTGCCTTTTTCTAGTTTGAATACTGTGATTTGTTTTCTTTACCTTGTGTTGGGTTTATATTAGAAACCAAATGTCCAAAACTGCGAACGCCTAATGAGCGACACATATATGCCAAACTACCCCAAGAGCAAAGGAACTAAATGTCGAAAACCGCATTACCAAACACACTTCAAACTACAACAGCGCCACACAGATAAGTAAAGCACACATAAACAAACTTCACTAATCACACTTTTGCAGGGGGGAAGCCCCCCCTGCACCTCCCATGTGGGGGGGCTGTGCCCCGCACACACCCCCCTTACTTATATATACCAACTCCGAGATCACACAACAGTGGAGAAAAGGATATATTTCCTCTTCCCCACGATCACCCTGCTGGCCACGGTAATTAGTTCAATATTCCGGTTTTCTACATTTAGGTCCTTCACTCTTGTGGTAGTTCAGCGTATATGTGTCGCTCATTACGTATTCGCTGTTTTGGAAGGTCGCGCATCTAATATAGACCCCTTGTGTTTTACTTGTATTCTGCTTTTAACTTCATATCAGAACTTGAAAAGAGACCACAGCTCTGTCTCTTGTGAGTCAGGTGGAAATTAGAACAGGTCAATTAAAGACTCACACATAAGATAGAACAGGTCAGTTAAGGTTAATCATCTGTGAACTGAGGGGTGGAGTTAGGAACTAAACCTTCTTTTTAAGGGGTAAAATAAAACATTTCAGAGCTTTACTAGAAAGGCTCACCCAGACTCTGTTACACTTTGCTGTGAGGGAAAGAGTAGTTTGCTTTTTATTTGTTGTATTTTGTATTAGTTTATTGCCTTTTTCTATTTTGAATACTGTGATTTATTTTCTTTACCTTGTGGTTTACCTACATTTTGCTTTTAACTGCATATTAAAACTTGAAAAGAGACCACAGCTCTGTCTCTTATGAGTCATGCAGAAGTAATTTTTCCACCCTCCCACCCAGTTACTGTTGTGTTCTTAAACACCACTGTCTTTCTAGTTGCCTGCCCCTTATGTTAATTTGACCATACATCTAATTTTCTCTCTGCTTTTACTGGCTTGTGTGAGTCGTTTTGTGAAATCACTCCCCTTCAACTATTAAACTTTATTGGCCATCCTACTGTATTCCATAGTACCAGAATACATAAGTGACCACCCCCTTTCAATCTATCTTGCTGTTTTAAAAATAGTGACTCTCCACTAAAACTTAAGTTAGCTACTTTCACATCTAATTCCTCTAGTGCACACTGCAGTGTTTAGGATAAACCATTTTTTTTCATCTTACCTTTAAGCATCTATTGCAAGGCCAGCAGTTATTGGAGAGTCCACATTCTGTCTCTCAGTAATCATCTTGGTATTAGTGCTTCTGTTTTCTCCTGGTGAGAGAAGGAGTGCAGTTACATTATTTCCTGGAGACTGCTGATCACCAGAAAGCTTAATAACTGCTTTATAGGTGACAGCTTGGAATCTGTGCTTATAGTCTGATCCTGGTGAGAGTAGGAGCAGAGTGCACTGACTCCTGACTATTTCTGATTGGAGACCCTGTGATTAGCACGTGCTCTAAAACCTGCTGGAAAGCACTAGGAAGCCTTAAACTGATAGAAGCACTCAACTCTCCTTGTTAATAAGGGGAAATTAATCGTAGGCACTAAACAGCCTATAATTGCAAAGGACCTTGCCAAGGTAAGGGAAAACAGCTCTTGTACTTTACAAATAAAAAAAAAATAAAGCACCTAACCAGGCATGTCCAAGGGTCAGCTTCCAGTGATTTCTCCTGTCCACCTGGTGAATCTGGGTATACTGGGGCAATGCAGCAATTGCCTCATGTACACAGACAACGCTCTTCTCCTTCCACCCAGCACTACAACCTGAGAGATGCACTTACATAGCCAAACTGGAAGCAAAGCTCTCTCCAGCCAAGATTGTGCTAGACAACCAAGAGGAGGTTAACACCCACACTACACCTCAAGCAACACATAGCCCTTCAAAACCCTCACCACCAGCACCCACACATAGCAACACTAAACCCACATATGTGGAGGCCCTTAACTTTAACCTGCCCAAGCAATAAGGAACTCCGAAGCTGAAATGCAAACAAACACCAATCATAACCAAAGTATCACATAGCTCACAACACCAGTGTGCCACCCAACAACTGCCCCTAAGGCAAGACAACGTAGCCAACACTTTAGTCATAGGTGACTCTATAGTCAGGCACACTGATGTCCCACTCACCAGGCTGAATAAGGAGAAAATTACAGTCAGCTGCCTGTCCGGTGCCAGGATCTGCCACATAATGCATGCAATCAAGTCACTCCACAACAAGTACAAATACGACTCTGTCATAGTCCATGTAGTAGTGAATGACTTGAGACATACCTCCCTGGACTACATGAAAAGAGACATGGAAGAGCTCTCGGATCATGTGGCCCAGGCAGGTATGACCCTAGTCCTGAGTAGCATCCTGCCTTCGCCCAAAATTATACCACAGTATAAGGACAAAATGATTGACTTTAACAATTGGCTAAGCTTCTGGTGTCATTCAAAAAGGATCCAGTATCTGCCTGGGACAAAATGATCGACAAACCACGATGCTTTTCCAGAGATGGTCTGCACCTGTCTCCCCTGGGATTCAGGTTACTGGCTAAAACTTTTGCCACCCCTGTAGTGCCTTTTTTAGGCAAGGTTCAAAGGACAAAACCACCACCATAACAGATACAAGTATGCAAAATCTGAAGGTAATGCTACTCAATGCTAGAAGTCTAAACCTCAAAATGCACTGTGTTGAGGCACTCCTAAAATTGGAGAACATCAATATCTGTGCAGTAACTGAGACCTGGTTCAAGGCTTCAGAGAGCACCCCTGCAATACCAGGCTACAACTCTTACCATACTTTTCGGCCACCAAACCAGGACCGAAACACTAAAGGTGGAGGAGTGTCCATAGTCACACCTTCTGGCTAGTTGTCCAACACAATGCATCCAAAATTCCCCAGGTGCAACTAACACTAGGTAAGACTGAAATCCAAACGGTAGCTTGCTACAGACCTCCCACCATGCCCCAAGATTCTCACTACACCTTTCTAAACATACTGGAAAATTGGAAAATATTAAGATACAATCAAACACCCTAATACTGGGGGATTTCAACTACCCTGCCATTAACTGGGAAAACTACTCGTGTACCAACACCTTTGCCCAATGGTTCTTGGAATTTATAAATTCCAATGCCCTGGATCAACTAATCCATAGTCCCACCAGGGGCTCCAATATCCTGGACCTGGTCATTACCAACATGGAAAATCGATGCATGCTCCACACCAGTGGTCACCCCCTTGTTGGTTCGGTCTGACCATTAGCTAATCACCCTTGACATCCACATCTCACCCCCACCCCCCAGTAAGGAAACATCCGTAAAAAACTTCTCCAAGGCCAACTTCATGCTACTCAAGTCAGAAGTGACAAACTTCATGACACCCATGCAGAAGGGAACTGAAAGTTCGACTGCCGAATCCTACACTAAAGCACTGTACGAGCATATCCACTCTTGCATGAATTGTGCCATCCCAAACAGAACCAAGACGCTCTCCTCCAAAAAAAAGAAAGCCAATCTGGTGGTCCCCTGTCATAAACAAACTATACAACAGAAGGAAGAAACTATTGCAGAAAAGAGTAAAATCCCAGGATGCAAAAAACTCCCTTACCAGCCTCAGTAAGAAGCTGAGATCCCTCATAAAATCCTCCAAAGCTAGTTACGAAAATAAAATTGCCAAAGATTCCAAAGACAACCACAAGGCATTCTATAGCTATGTCAAGAATCTAAATGGCAATGCTCAGGTCTGCTGTGAGCTACAACAGAATGGCATTAAATGTACTGATCCCAAGGACATTGCCAATATCCTGGTAGATCGATTCAGTGCCAACTTCTCCCCCCCTCTCACCCCATTAAGGGCCCATCTGAATACTGAAAGATTGCCAAATTCCGGTAATCACAGCCACACAGGTAAAAACCTCACTCTCTAAAACTACGAATACAGCATCTATGGGACCAGATGACATCCCGGGCTGTGTACTACATGAACTACAAAATGAACTGGCACCTCCCCTAAGTGTCATGTTTAATCATAGCCTAACCTCAGGCTTCATGCCCACTGAGTGGAGCACAGCTACCGTTATCCCACTCCATAAGGTGGGATCCACCTTGGATCCTGGGAACTACTGTCCCATCAGTCTGACAAGCTTGATCTACAAGGCTGTGAACGTATTATTATGGAACTTATAAACAAAGACATTGGCAACCTTCAAACACTGGACCCCACCCAGTTTGGGTTCGTGAAGGGCCAATCGTGTCTCTTGACCCTGGTTGACTTCTTCGAATCAGTCTCTAAAAACGTGGATTTGGATAAGGTGGTCCACACAGCCTATCTGGACCTTGCCAAGGCCTTTGACACCATCCCCCACTCTGGAATCATAGATAAACTTACTAAGATGGGCATAAATACCTACATCACTCGATGGGTTACCAACCCACCCACACTGTAAAAAGTAGTCAACTCCAAATCCATCTCCAGACAAGTGAAAAGTGGAGTACCTCAGGGTTCAGTCCTGGGACTGCTCTTGTTTAGCATCTGCTTCTCTGAAGTACAGGCCAACACTAAGGGACTCTGAGTAACAAAGTTTGCAGATGACTGCAAACTGGGAGCCATTATTGAATCCCCAAATGATGTGGATATTCCACAAAAGGGCCTTAGAGAAACAGATGCTTGGTACCAGAGCCATGGGCTCAAGCTCAATGCCAAGAAGTGTATGGTTATCACCTTTGGGAAAAAACATGTACCCGTGAATTACCACATAGGTGGCAGTACACTAAAACACCGAAAGTGTGATAAGAGACTTAGGAACACAGGTGGACAGTGGTCTCACCTTCGATAACCACATCACCACAACAGTCAGGAAATCCTTCTATATGGCACACTTCATCAATAAGGGCTTTTCATCCAGTAAAAAGGAGGTCATTGTCCCACTGTACTCATCCCTCATTAGACCCATCATAGAGAACAATGCCCTGTTTGGTATGTACCTCACAAGACATCTGCAACAACTGGAAAGGCCACAGAAACATTTCATTAAATGAATCACAGGCCTAAAGCAGATGCCCTTTGCTGACCTGCTAAAGAAACTCCAGCTATACTGTGTCGCATATCGTCTACTCAGAAGCAATCTCTGCTTAACATACAAGGCCATGTCAAACCCAGAGCTGTTGGACATGCTACACTTAAAGAAATCCCAGTCCATCAAAGCCACATGCTCCAGGGACCTAAATCTTGTCATCACAATGAACAAAACATGCTGGAGGGATAGGTTCCTGACAGAGAGACTCCCCATACTGTGGAATAGACTGCCCATACATGTTAAGCAGAGCGCCTCCTTGGCCCTCTTCAAATGGAACCTTGACAACTGGATGGAAGATAGGAAATCTACCCTGGGGATCACATCAGTCGTAATGCTAGACAGGGGTCCAGGGAATAAATGTTGTGGGAAGAAATAGCCAGGGAATCATTATGGCTAGACTTGTATAGACCCTAGGGTCGATAGCCTAGTACCAACCTATGAACCTATAATAAAGGTTTTGTTATGTAACATTAGTCCGATGTTAATATGCATAATGAGTTTTCTAGTGCAGCTCCTAGTTTATTTGATGTCATTTAGGTACTAAAAGTGTCATTGAATCTGCAGAATGTATGCATCTATAAAAGAACATATGTATTTTCAAAGGAGTTAAACACTTTTATCAGAACTAATTATTTACCATTTAAAGTATCTAAGTGAAGGATAACAGAATTTCAAGAGAAAAGAATTCTAAATACAGCAATTAAACAAGTTCAAAAGGTCAAGTGATGTCATCACTGTTGTTTCCTCAAGCTGCAGCTTCATAAACTTGTTAAAATGTATCTAAATAGGTTCATGCACAGCAGAGGTTGTCTCTAGTGAGGAAAAAAGCATTTTGGCAGGAAATCCAATCTTGAAGCTTTTAGAGTTTACAGAAAGCAAAAAAAAAAAAAACACACTTTGGTAATATGTTGTGTCTGTGTTTTGCAAGTTTGGTGATGGCGTATCGATCATTTCTGATTCAGGTAATTGAGAATTTGTTGTTTTGAAGTAAACCCATAGATATATATATATATATCTATATATCTATATCTATATATATATATATATATATATATATATATATATATATATATATAGGTCTATATTATGCATTTATATCACATTATCAAAAGATGAAAATAGCAAACGCTATTTCATTGGCCCCAAAACATCTAAACATGAAAATATTGAACATTCAGAACAGCAAATTTTTTCCCATGGAAAACATTTGCTGCTCTGAAACACATACACACAACACAAGCACATCAAACAAACAGCATCCACACACATTCACTTAAATTCCTACATCTAATGCTACACTATACTAAACATACACTACTATCTACCCACTTACCTTAACCCAAACCCTAACCCTAAGGTCTGTCATTATCGCATACTCACCTAACCCGTGCCCTTACCCTAACTCATTTAAACCACCCCTAACCCTAAAGTCTGTTACTATCGCACACATGCCTAACCCACGCTCTAACCCTAACTCACTCAGCCCACCCCTAACCCAAACATACAAATAATCGCACACTTACCCGAACCTAACCCGTAACTTTCCACCACAGTGCTAAGAATAGCAAAGCCACAGAAATGGCCAACCGAATTCTTTCCTGAGGAAAGAATTCGCTGTTCCGCATCTTTGCTATTTTTAGCGTTCGCTGAATAGTGTTTGATATCAGAACATTCGAAGTTTTAATACTTTGATGTTCTGATATAGACCCCTATATTATATATTTGAACTTTCAAAAGTTTGAATCCCATATGCTCGACAACATGTGATCGAAGTTTAAAAGTTCGAATATATAATAAAACAAAAAAAAACTTACCTTAATGGTGCAGGCAGGGGGGCAAGCACCCCTGCACCACCCACACCCCTCTACTTAAATATACCAACTCCGAGATCGCACTCCAGTGCAGAAAAGGGAAATTCTCCCATTCTGCACTGAACGGCGCCGTTACGTTTAACCTTCGAATGCTTGAAATTGAGATCATATGGTGTCGACCATATGACATTCGGAATTTGAAGCATTCGTGGTTCTAATAGGAACCCTATATATACATATATATATATATATATATATATATATATATATATATATATATATATATATATAATTATATGAGACTATATATATATATATATATATATATATATATAGAGAGAGAGAGAGAGAGAGAGAGATTCATAAATATATGGAGAGAGAGTATAACTGAGTCATTATGTTTTATAAAGTTGCTTTTAGGATGTCAGTAATTCTTATTAATGAACATTCCTTACATAAGCTGTAGGAAGTATCAGTACAATAGACAGTCTGAGGCAAAGCCTTTATATTTCTATGGAAAGCAAAATAATATAACAGCCTAAAGTTTATTTTCTCTGTACAAAAGGATGTGTCATTTTAAGAGGTGTTTATTTACAAATGTGTGAGCGTTACTTTTATAAAACTATTTAATCAACACAAGGATTATCCATATTTTTTAATGGTGGCAATAAATTTGTATTTTATTTTTTCTGGTTTGGTTACTATAAAATTTCCTTAGGACAAATTGCTAAGAGTATTAAAGGTAGGGTCCAGAGACATTTAAAATGTCAGAGACATGTTAGCAGCAGTATTGCATTTCATTTCATAAAACAGCACACCAGTGATCCAGTTTCCCCTGAAATGTTATACCTTAGAGAAGATTACTGTCAGTGAAGCTGGACATGATAAAGCTCTTAAATTATTTAAAACCGGGCTTCTGTTTATATTAAAAACTGAAGTGCCCTCCTCAAAGGCTTAAATTAGGAAGCTAAATTTTCTTATTAAAGCAGCGTGTAAAGTATAAAACACTGCAGTTATAATAATGTAAATAATTTATGTGCAAAAAATAAAAGTGATAAAGAAAAGGAAATGTAATGTAACTGTAGTGGAGTAATTACAAGTTTGTCTTGAACAAGCTTCATTTATTCTGGGAAGGTGGGAAACTTTTGATTCCCTTATATAATATGTTCATTAATTAATCACCTATAAATATTTATTTACATGAGTATTCTAATCTTTATAGGAAATCTTTTCAAGGTTAATGCCAGTAGGTTTTGAGAGTCAGTGAGTTGCTCTTTTTTATTATTTTATTGCTGATTTGTATCTTTTGGTGTATGTGGTGTTTAATAGATCAGTACTGTGGTTTTATTCTATCTGACTTGAAACTGGTAAGAAGCATGTTTATTCAGATGGCAGCATGCATGTAGTTATATAAATGTAGACAGGTATGTGTAACCACGTGCATGCGCGCTCGTACACATATGTGTGTGTGTGTGTGTGTGTGTGTGTGTGTGTGTGTGTGTGTGTGTGTGTGTGTGTGTATATATATATATATATATACATATATATATATATATATATATATATATATATATATATATATATATATATATATATATATATATATATACCTATGCTGGTGTAAATAGTGAAGTATAAGCCATTCTAGTGAAAACAATCTGGACTTGGTTAGATAGCTAAATCCTTGGTAGTAAATAATGTGCAGGCCCAAAATGTATGTTACTTAGTGTGTTCTGGGATAACATAAGCAAACAAAGATGTCTGGCAGTTAGAAAAGAGGATTAAGGCTGTGAGCTGTTATTGAGTTGCTTCTTGTAGTACAGGGTTTGAGTCCTTCAGCCTCCATTTCTGAAATGTGAGACAGTGAACAACCTCCTTAAGTAGACAGTGCTATGGGGCACCTGGCACATTAGGATAGGCTTCTTGGTGGTCTGCAAGACGACATGCCTAGCAACTACCAATGAACCTATATTATTTTTATTGAATATCAACAGAAGTAAAGAAAGAAAGAAATATATTTATTAGCAATTCAGTTATTAACAGATCAATAAACAACATAATCCCGCAAAGCTTGCTTACATAGAACAAGCAACAGCAATTGATACACCAGGTATCAACATCCATTCATCCATCCATCCTCAACCCCTTTCCCACTTTTGCACATGGGGTTGGGGTGTCATTTCAACAGTGACAATTATCTACAGCCAAGGTTTACACTGCCAGGTGGCTAGCCCTGCCACTGTAGTTCATCCATACCTCACACTTGCACACACACACTCACACCTAGGGCCAATTTTAGTGTGTCCAATCCACCTGCTGCATGTTTTTAGAATGTGTGAGGAAACCGGAGTACCCGGAGGAAACCCACATGAACACAGGTAGGACATGCAGACTCTGCACAGAAGGCACCCCAGCCGAGAATCGAACCAGAGAACCTCACACAGGGAGGGTATACAGCCTCCACACAAAAGGCACCCCAGCTGAGGAATGAACCGGAGAACCTCTTGCTGTGAGGGGACAATGCTAACTGCTGCACCACTGTGCTGCCCATCAACATGCAGAGAAATTCATGAGCTGAGAGAATGCCCAAGGCCCACCTAATCTGTTCACACTCATAGCTGTCGCTTATACAGCTGTCCTCTCCACAGTCCTGTCTGTTCCTTTTTCCACCTGTTCCAGGTCTCTCTGAACCCTTCCATAGTGCCCATCTCCATTTGCTGCTCTGGTATTATGTTCTGGGGCCTTTCTAATCTCTCTGCAAAGTTCATTTTTCACCTTAGTCTAGACCCTGCTATCTGCTATCCTTGACTACTCAGCTTCATCCTTAATTTGACTACTACTTCCATTTCCCAGAATATCTCATGCATCCACATCATATCCCCACTTTGCTTCATTTTCTTATGATTGTACATATTTGTACTCTTCTTTTTAGGTGAATTCTTTCATCCCCTTTCTCATCTTGTACCTTTTCTGTACTGTTTTTTCCGGCCTTGGTTCTCTTTCTCTAAGTAGCACTTCCAAAGCTGTATGCAGAACTCAAAACATAGTTTAGGATATATTTAATAATGCTGCAGTGGTCTCAGTCACGATTTCAGTAACTCAGCCAATGCTTACTGTTTTCATCATTTATAACTTTTTCTTGGAAAACTATTAACCTACCTTACTGTGGTGGTAGGCAAACACAAGCATACTAGGTATGAGTATTATTACATTCCACATTTTGTCTCAAGCATAGTACAAGGATTGGACACATAGGACATAAATGATTTCACTCCATCTTTCCTTCACAGGCAGAGTCTGTGCATTGTGTAGGCTGTATTGTGCTATAACTCCAGTTTCTGTACCACCTAGTACCCATTCAGGTATTTTTTGGCTTGCATTTTATTTTGTGTACTTCTCCCATATTTTCCAAGATATGGGGAGCATAACTTATTTTTTACTCATTCTTGAGTAGTCCAGGGGTTTAGTCTGACAGGCTATTACTCCATTTAAAGGATGCTTTTCATAGGTTCATATGTAAGTGCTAGGCTAACTGCCCTTGTAAGCAATTTAAAGCCTAGTTAATTTTCCTTTTTGTGCTTAAATTAACCTATCCCATTTGGTTAGAGTTTGCCCTTGCATATCCCATTGATCAATAATTATATATTACATCTAATGTGAATTACTGGGATCATACCATAGGTAATCTGAGGGATCCCATGCATGTGATAAAGCATTTATGAGATGCCTCTGTCCATTAGTAGTACAGGGGAAGTCTGGTTGTAAATTTTCTGTTCTTAACCATAGATCCAAGTTGCAGTTGAATATGGACAGGGATGTACATTGTTTTATATGGATGGGGAGTCTGTTCCATAGCAGTGGTATCCTTTGGGAGATATACCTATCCCTCCAAACTATTCTTTTGATGTTCCAGAAGAGGTTTGGATCCCTAGACCAACTATTTTTGATGCCATTTTACTTGCTAATGTGCAGTAAATCCATCAGTACTGGGTCATGTCCTGTATGCTAGACACAGGTCATCACTTAGCAGTCTGTAGGATACCGAGTATAATGACAGAGCTTTCAGTCAATCCATGTAGGACATGTTGTTTAGGCCTTTTATCCTTTCAGTAAGATAACTCTATGGGCGTTCTAATTTTTGCATATGTCTGGACAGATAAATTCCAAAGGGGTCTGTGAAGATATGTGAAGGCTGCCAGCCTAGCTAGATAGAATTTTGTGGATAATTCTTTATGTCATTGTAAATATGAATGTAATACACAGGCTTGTCCTCTTAAGGGTAAGAAAACTGTGTTAAATGTTGAACTTCAAAAATGTAACCACAGTGCACTCTGCTAGAAGAAAGCTGATAAGTCAAACATTGTATAACTTTGATCTCAAAGCTCGGAGACATAATGTCTGGACTGAGGAATTCCTTCTTTTGTTTTGAGACCAGAGTTAATTGCTATATTTTACATATATAATGTCTTTTATTGCCGTAGTTTTCTGGCCGGGTGCAAGATCAAAGAAATGTTAAAACTCTGAGTTTCCGTTAGCCTGGGAAACAGAGAAGAATGATGTAATCTAAAATGAGTCAGCAGTGATGTATTATTTTTAAGACTTTCACAGAGAGAGAGAGAGAATCGGAGCATTTTGGATTTTGTCTGAAGAACTGACCACAGCCACCAGTACTCTGCCTTTGCCTAGTACTGTGTTGAATTGAGAAGATTTGTTTTGTGTTTTTATTATTAAATATTTTTAAATGTTTCAACTGTGGCTGTTTTGTGTAGAGATAATTTAAGCTCTAGAGTACTTGCATGTATTTGGTGATACTGTACAAAGCCACTCCAATAAGCCTTGCTGTTTGTTACTATTTGGATAATAGTATTGCACAGTATAATCGGACACCCTTTGGTAAGGGCCTTTTTAGTAGCTGATAAGAGTAGTTGGTGGTAGTGATTACTACCTTATAGCCTGGAAGGAGGGGTCATAGCTGGAGAAGGAGGGGGCATAGCTGGAGAACCTGCGCCAGCCTTCCCCAGGAGTGTGTGTATGGGTGTGTATATAAACCAAATCTCAAAGTGTGTGTATGTGTGTGTGTGTGTGTGTGTGTGTGTGTGTGTGTGTGTGTGTGTGTGTGTGTGTGTGTGTGTGTGTGTGTCAGCTACTTGGGCAGGGACACGAAGCACTGGTTGGACAGAGAGGGCACTGGAGGTTTTGGCTTGACTACTCGGCTGAGATCTGTATCCTATAGCTTTGTCAGTAGAGAGAAAGGGAGGGAGAAACCAGCCCCAGACTGACTGTGATCTCTGTGTGCTCGTAAGGGAAAATATACTTTACTGTGTGTTTATTTGTTATCCTTCCCAATGTGGATGCCACTCACTGGTGTTAGTGGTGAGGATTGAGGCTCCTTGATTACTGAGCCAGTGCACGGGCACCACATATTAATTGGTTGGCAGTGGTGGGATATCCACACCACATATTAATTGGTTGGCAATTGGCTTGTAGTGGTGTGGATAGTGAATTCCTGTAGTTTGTGTACAGTGATCACTGAAGGTCTTTTTGTACTCTAAATCAACAATCAGACTGGCAGTGGAGATGTGCAACACTCAGAAAATGGACAGCTCAGCCTTTCTGCAGAGGACTTAAAAATACATCTGGAGCTAAAGAGACTTGAGTTGTAGGCCAGACATTTGGAAACAGAAGCAGCAGAGAGACTGAGATGTCTGCAGGCTGAGGAGAATGAGAAACTGCTATGCCTGGAAGCTGAGGAAAAGGAGAGGCAGATGGAGCATGAAAAAGAGATGCTGACTCTTCACCAGAGTCAATGAGGTAAAGGGAAAGGGAGTAACCGGACCCAAGACGCACAAAATGTCAGTAAATTTCTTCCGCATTTTATAGAGGAGAATAATTCTGATAGTTTCATTCATATGTTTGAAAGGGTATGTAAAAAGTATGATGTTGACCAAAGGCTCTGGATACGGTTCCTGACCCCCTTATTCCATGCTAAGGCTGTAAATGTACTTTCCAAACTGTCAGACAAAGATTTCTTAAATTATACTGCTGTTAAGAATTGTTTGCTAGAATTTTTTAAGCTAACACCCGAAAGTTGGAAAACGTTTCGTAAGCATAGAAGCAAGGCAGATGAAAGTGTGCGTGAATATGTTGTTGAACTGAGCACTTATTTAGATAGGTAGGTGAGTGAATGTCAGGTTACTGCTTTTGAAGGGCTGGTAGACCTTTTGGTGAGGGAACAAGCCCTTATCACTTTACCTGAGGACATGAGGGTCTGGATAGCTGATAAACAATGTGCTACTTCAGATGAACTGGGGAAGAAGGGAGACCTATATCTAGCTAGCAGGGCATCCCTGCACAGGAAAGGGACCCCCAGTACTGCTCATGGGTCTAAAGGAACCCATGGTGGGAAGCCCAGACTGCCCTAACAGAATCTGCCAGTAGCAGGTGAAGCCACTAGTCCAGATAAACATCCAGGATCTAGGGTTAAATGCTTTGAATGTGAACAGTAGGGCCATGTGGCATATAGATGTCCACTGAGGCAAGGTAGGGAACAAAAAGTGAGGGAGCCAGTAAGTGGGAAGGACAAAATGCACATAGTAGGTTGTCTTGAGACAACAGGGGTACCAAACTACCATCATGCAGATGTCCTGATAGGGAAAGATTTTGATGAGGCAGTACCATGTGTGTATGCAGTTATACGCAGTCAGGATAGGAGACAAGCATGTAGGTCTGGTAGCCTGGAGGAGACCCAGACAGACCGCAAATTTACAGCCAGGACTAGTGCATGGTTACTTTAGGGAGGGAGCTACTCTGTAGCAGTGAGACTGAAGGTGAGCCACAGGTGCTTGTGGGTACTGATGTTCCCTTGGACAGAGTGACTGTGAAGGTAGAGGTGAGTAGTAGTACCCAGCCTAACAGTGAGGCACCGCTGTCAGAGGATACCAGATTTCCTGTGGAAGAGGAGCTGGGAAGAGTTACAAAGAGAGAGTTGAGACAGGCTTAGCTCTCAGACCCTACATTGCAAGGCCTGAGGCAGGTAGCTAGTAAGGCACGTGATTTTCAAGGGAAGGGGGATTCTGTATACTGAGACAAAGGGTTACTGTATAGAGAGTGGACCTCTGAGGGAGGGCTAGAAGGTGAGAGAATACAGCAGTTGGTAGTACCTGGAGCGTACCATCTGGCGCTTCTAGCCATAGCCGATGATATTCCCTGTGCAGGTCCTATGGGCATAAAACGTACAACGAGACATATTATGCAGAACTTCTAATGGCCTGGAATTTCCAAAGATGTATCAGGGTACTGCAGGGCCTGTGAGCAGTGCCAAAAGGTAGGCAAGGCAGGAGACAAGGTGAGAGCTCCTTTGATGCCTTTACCTGTGATTGAGGAGCCATTTCAGAGGGTAGCTGTGGATATTGTGGGGCCTCTGAGTACCCCAAGTTCCACAGGGAAAAAGAATATCTTAGTGGTACTAGATTATGCTACAAGATACCCTGAGGCAGTGACTTTGTCCTCCATTGAGGCAGAAAAGGTGGCAAATGCTTTGTTAGAGAATTTCAGCAGGATAAGTTCCCAAAAGAAATACTGACTGACAGAGGTGCCAACTTCATGTCAGACTTGCTGGCTTATTTGTGGAAGTACTGTGGGGTGAAGCACCTGAAGACCACTCCCTACCATCCCCAGACTAATGGTCTTGTTGAGAGGTTAAACTCTACAATCAAGTCCATGCTACAGGAATTTGCAGACCAGTTTAAGAGGGGAGTGGGACAAATAGTTGCCCCATCTGTTGTTTGCTTACAGAGAGGTTCCCCAGGAATCACCAGGTTTTTCACCCCTTGAGTTGCTGTGTGAGCATAGAGTGAGAGGACCTCTAGATTTAATTTGAGATGAGTGGAAGGGTGATTGTGAATCTCACAAGGAGTCTGTTGTGGCAGATGTCCTAAACCTCAGGACAAGGTTCAAGGAACTCATGGGCTTGGCCCAGGAGAACTTGGCAGAAGCGCAACAGTAGAAAAAGGTCTGGTATGACATGAATGCTCGAGCTAGAGAGTGTGCTGTAAGGCAGCAGGTAGTGGTTCTCATTCCTGTCAGACACAAGCTGCAAACAGCTTGCGAGAGACCCTACAAGGTGGTAAGAAAGGTAAGTGATGTTAATTACATGGTAGAGCTGCTAGGCAGGAGGCAGGGGCTCAAATAGTACCATGTTAACATGATGAAACCTTACCATGATAGGGAGGCCCTTGTGATGATTATTTGCAGTGGATTACAGGAGGAGTCTGAGGGAGATCTGTTGACTGACCTCCTCAGTGAGGTTCGGACTGACACTTCAGTGGAAGGGGTAGCAATGTCCCAGCAGCTATCTCCTACTCAGGTTCGAGAGATCTGAACAGTGTTACAGGAGTTTGGGGACATGTTCACTGGGAAACCCAGGTGCACCCACCTGGTGCAGCACCCGGTGGATACAGTACCCCAAACGCCTATTAGGCAGGCCCCTTATAGGGTGGACATGGACCTAGATAATCAGATGGCCTGTATTATTTTTTACTTAGTACCATTAGCTGTAAGTCTGATTGTTTTATTGTGTTTAGTTTATTTATTTATTTATTAATTTATTTATTCAGTCTGGTAACAGTGGCAGAGGACCTATTTCAGCCTCATCCCAGACAAATATAAATGACAGTAATCTAGCAAGTTAACAAAAAGTATTATGGATACAAATAAAATGTTATGTAACAATAAAGTACATGGCATAGGGAGCAATAGGAAGGGATAGTTAGAGTAAGGAGGGAAGGAGAAAAGATGGGAGTTAGACAGTGAAGGGATAGAGCACAAAGTGGAAAAGATAACAAAAGTAAAGTAAAGGCACACAGAAATTAATTATACACAATATATGCAATGTTGAAGAGCTGTCACATACAGTGAAGGGAACTAATGTGAGAAAGACAAACATGCCTAACTGTTGAGGGGAGGAGTTGGGGCTTAGGTGATATGTCTAGAAAGCAGCTGCAAACTGACACAGGCTTGAGATGATCTTGAAGCTTAGCATGAAATGATGAAAATGATGTGAGGTCTTTAGGATACGTAGGGAGGGATTTCCAGGGTCTGGGGCTTGGATGAAAAAGGCATGGTTAGTGCAATGAAGTCTGGTTCTGGTACATTGAAGAAGTGGACCACAGTGGTTAAGACTGGGGGGGGGGGGCATTTGAAGAAGTTGAAGGCAATGGTAGAACAAGAGTGTTTTTGTAAAGGTTCTGGAGTTAGGTTCCAAGAAACAGGTTGGAACATTGTTGGACAGGTAGCCTGTTGACTTTATTAAGTGTGATGCAATGATGATCACTTCAGGGGGAGAGTATAATGAAATGGCAGCTAGAAGTTATTGATAGTTTGGATGGTGGAGGACTTTTTCATTGGATGCTGTTGCTACTGCCAGTGGAAGTCCAAATTCAAGCTAGGTTAGTAGAAGGCGTATGCCTGTGGAATTCCTGGTTGGTCTAGAGAGAAAGGATGAAATTTTATAGGACCAGAATCAGAGGGAATTATTTTTCTTCCATATTTGTTCTATATGAAGGTGAAAGTTCAGTTTGGAATTAAACCACCTATCAAATTGTTTGAAGGAGATGATTTGATAAATGGGGTTGTCAAGATGGTTTTGGATAAGAAGTGATTGAAAGTTTTTCTGTAGTTTAGGGGAGATACCAAACAGCATGGCTTTAGTTTTGGAAGTGTTCAGCATTAACTTTTTGTTATTAGGCCATTTGATTAGGGAATGTAAGTCCACTTACAGTTGTTGCTGCATGGCCAAGGATGTCAGGTTTGAGTGAAATAAAACCATTTCATCAACATAAAGTAAGAGAAGAGGTGAGGAAAGTCAAGTATTAGTTTATTAATGAAAATGGAAAAAAAAAGGGAGCGATAATGGAGGCCTGAGGGGCTCCTTTAAGGAGAGGGGCAGAACAGGGATGGTGTTATGAAACTGAACAGAAGAAGTACTGACTGGAAGGATACTTTTAAACCAGACAGCTGTATCTGTGTTAATTCCATTTTCAGTTAGGTGATGTAACAGAATGTTATGGTCAACCAGATTGAAAGCTGTGGAGAGTTCAATAAAAATGGCTCTAATGAGGAAGCTTTTGTCCATGGCCAGAAAGATGTTATCAGTTAAGTGTCCAGAGTGCTGTAGACGTGCTCCTACCAGCCCAAAAGCCATGTTGGTTTGAGGATAGTAGAAGATATCAGGAGATGCAATGGGTGAGTTGACTGCAAACTATTTTTTCAAAGATTTTAACAAGTATGGGAGGAATGTAGATGAGATGGACGTTAGTGGTGTGGGATGGGTTACTTTTTTTGGGAGGGAGTTTAAGAATGACTGTTTTCCGGATATCAGGCATGATGCTTTGAATTAGGTATAGATTATAAATGTGAAGAAGGAGTGGAACTATGGCATCCTTAATTAAGAATAAGAGCCATAGGAGAAAATTGTCAAGACCAGCAAGTGAGTCAGTTTTTAGTTTTTCAAGTAGTGGTACTACATTTTTAGCTTTGATTGCTTTGAAATGGAAAGTGGGAATATAAGGGTGAGGAGAGAGGTTAGAGGGAGAGAAGGGATTATTAATGGATTCCGGAATGGGATGTGTTCTGAAGTAGTCTGAAAAAAGCTGCTGTGAGATGACATGATGAGGTGTGGGTGTTAGCTGGATTAGTATGACCTTCAGGTGGTTGACATCTGCTCAGAATTTTTTAAGTGAGTTGAGAAGGAATGACTGATGCTTTTTTACACTGTGAGTTTTATGTCACCTGATTGCCTGTTTAGCTAGATTTCTTAGTTTAGTATAGTGTTTCCTGGAGGTTGTGGATGCATTGTTTTTCCTGGGATTATCCCTAAGACCAGGGAGGCAGTTGAGTTTGTTTGTGAAACAGTTGTTTTGGGTGGGGGGGGGTTAGGGCTGTGTGACTTTGGGAAAGAGTGAGTCGAAGGGTTTAGTGAGAATTTGCTTGAGGAGAATGCTGCAGTGGATAGGGTCAGTAAAAGAGAGGATAGGATACCTTTCTAGGGAGTCTAGAAGTGTCTGAAAATGTTGGATTGGGATTCGCTCCAGAATGTTATGAGAGAGAGATTTAATTTATGTGGTGAGAAATACTAACGTTGATTGGGCAATATTCACTGAATGAAGTGGTGTGAATGAGAATTTGGGAAATAATGTTAGAATTATTAGTAATAACAAGGTCAAAAAATGAGTGATGAGAAGAGCTTTGGTAAACTGGGAAAGACTGATTGGGTACCTAGCCCATTTTCAGTAGAGGCACACGGAGAGAAGCTTGAAGAAGTAGATGTACAATATTACAAAGTTTAAACAAGTTCTAAAGAAATATATACAAATAGTAATGGGATTCATTAAAATGGATTACAAAGAAAATATCACACAAAGTTGTAAATTGTAGTAAGTTATAAGAAGTAATATTGGTGCACATTACAGAAAATCAGTGGAACAAAAAATTATTAAAATAGATTTAATAGCATCTCTAAGTAGCGAGAATTGCATTTTGTTAGCTAAAGTAATGTGATATGCATCTATATTTATGATGAGAAGAAGAAGGCATACTTTTCTCATTGGAGGAGTGCAATAGATTCAGTTCAGTAAAATAAAAGACAGTTGTCAAGAAATGATTTAGAATTATTTTATTTGTTTTCTGGGGTAGAGCATTGATCTCTATGGACCTTTTTCAGACTCAGCTTGGGAGTGGTGTCTGGTTAAATGACTTTCTCAAAGTCACACAGTTTGGCAATGGAGGCTGAGGGAATCAAATCTTGCACCTCTGGACCACAGGAAACAGCTAGTTAGCAGCTCCCTAATATTCTAAGCCAACTACCAGGCCAGTGTCTGCCGCTGTCTGCTAGGGCATATCTCTGATGGAGAAGGGAATGCTATTCCAAAAGTTTAACTTTGCTTACTGATTACTAAAAAGAACTATGACAAACTCGAAACTAGAAACAAAACAAAGCTTTGAACAATGTATGGACACCGCAGAGCTTTAATAAAATAATAAAATGCCAACAAACACAGTAAGATAAAGTGCTTTTCATCTAGTTAATAACTAGACTTCCTCAGACACAAGTGTTTGAATCAAATTTTCATAAATACCCTTTCCCCACCAAATTTCTTAATTAACTAATAAGAGGCTGGTGAGTCAGGTATTGCAATTACTACCCTCCTTTGCAACCTCTCCACTCTTATAAAAATACCCCCAATACTTATAATACTGTAAAATAAAAATAGAATAGACAATAAGGGCAAAAAATGGCAGTGAAAACAGTGATACATACTAGACAAACAACATCATTTTAAAAACCAGAAATGCCTAATCTTGTACAATATTAAAGAAAATTTCACAATTCTAAAAGTGGCTGTGTCAAGTACCAGATATGGTAACTTGACCCAAAAATGAAATCTAAAAACAGACTATATATATATATATATATATATATATATATATATATATATATATATATATATATATATATATATATATATATACAGTCCTAACCAAAGAAAGATAATAATAATACACATGTATATACCTAACAGTAGTAACTTATAAATAGAATAACTAAGTAATAGACAATTCTCCTATTATTATCTTGTTAAGTTCTTAAGTCTTAAAATGCACTGTATAGAACACAGTTCGTTAAGGCCAGGGAAAAAAACATGCATCGAGGCTAATTTGCCGCATTAATTCTAGCCTCTCTAATAACAGGGACCTTGGTTCACCCCTTAAGTCTTTCAGAATGTGGTCACTAGACTTAATTTAAATGTATGGGTGAGATTCAACTTGATGTGATTAGCTAGTGCATTTTCTATTTTCTCCTTCCTAATATTATATATATGTTCATATACCTGCTCCCTCAATTTACGATCAGTCTTCCCAACGTAGAATGTGGTACATAATTGACATTGGGCTAAATAAACCATAAAACTAGAATTACAGTTAAACCTTCCAAATGTTGTTGTATAACGTATATCCCTGATATTAAAGTTGTATCCAATATCCATACATTTTCAGTAATTGCATGACTCACATCTTGTCATGCCAGGATGTCTAACTGTACTTGTATTACAAATTTCAAGCAAATTCTTCAAATTATTTCCTCTCCTAAATGTAAAGGAGGGAGTAGACCCTATTTTAATTCGAAGACATTGGTCACTGCTGAATAATCTCCAATTCTTTTTTATTATAGCTTGTATGTCCCTACTTTCCATACTAAAAGTTAGTATAAAACTAGTAGGGGACTTATTAAAATCTTGATTTGTTCTGTCTTGCCTATCTAGAGTTGATGTGGATCACAGCAATGGAATGCCATTTGTTCTTTTATTATAAATCTCAGTAGTGATCAACAGAATAAGCTCCTCAGGATAGCCCATTTTAATAAACCTTTTGCCTATTTTTTCACATTCTCTAATAAAGTCACTGTTGACAGTCACCATCCTTGTGGCACGAACTAGTTGGCCCTTTATTATTGACATTTTTGGTGGAATGAGTGTGAACTAGTGTAATGTAAATAAGTATTCAAAAACATGCTCTTCCTATGTATCTTAAAAGTCAGTCTTCTTTGGGCCCTATCTTTTACTAGTTCTATATCAAAGTAAACAGTTTCATCTTGATGGAAGGTGTATGTAAATTCCAAAAATTCAGTGGTTTGATTCAAATAATTAACCAAATCAACCACCTCATCTAAGTCACCCTTGTATATGATAAAGATGTCGTCAAGGTAACGGGTGTCGAAAAAATTTCTTTCACATAGATGCTCCTTCTTGAATATGTACTCCTTTTTCCGATGGGTCATAACTGGGTTCGCAAAGCTGACCCCACAAGGGGACCCCATTGCGACCCCGATTTTTTTCAAATAAAATTTGTTGTCAAATAAAAAAGTTATTAGTTTCGAACTATATCCAACAAAGTGCTCACTAGTCTAATCTCTGACATTGGTGCCCCTTTCTTCCTAAGAAAGTGGTCAATCCATTCTATTCCTTCCATCTGTGGGATTGAGGTATACAAGTCCTTGATGTCAATTGTCAGGAAATTGTAATCCTCCTGATATGAAAGCTCATTTAATTTCGACAAAACTGTCCAAGAATCTGTGCAAATCTGACCCTCATCCTTCAAATATTTTTTCAATATACTATCTACTACCTTAGCCATAGGGTAAGTGATACTTTTTCGGGCATCCACAAGAGGCCTCATTTGTGGATTAACTAAAGATTTATGGATTTTAGGGGAACCAAATAATACTGGTGTCGTAGGGGCCAACATGGTTTAAATAATTCAAGAAGGACATGTCAACTAACTGTTCAATAAATAAGTCGTTCAAGCAAACTTTTATAGGCTATATTCACCTCATTTAAGCTGACTGATGCATATGTGTCAGTGTCCAATAGCTTGGTCATTTTGTGAATGTACAAATCATTTCCCATTATGACCAAACCTCCCCCTTTATCTGGTTTCATAGTCCTTACTGGCAATTTCCTAAATTCAGTAAAAACTTCTCAGTCATCTCTTCCTAGGTTCCTCCTAAGTTTGGATTTACCAGATAGTAAATTTCTAAAGTCAATTTCACACATTTTTTTTCAAATGTTGAAATCAGTGAATTAACTGGGGGGTTAAATGTACTGGCTAAGTGAAACTCAGAAGTCACTCTCTGTTCTGTTATTTACATTACACTAGCTCTCACCCATTCCACCAAAAAAAGTCAGTAATAAAAGGCCAATTAGTTTGTGCTGCAAGGACGGTGACTGTCGAGAGTGATTTTATTAGAGAATGTGAAAAAATAGGCAAAATGTTTATTAAAAGGGGTTATCCTGAGGAACTTATTCTGGAGATTTATAATAAAAGAACAAATGACATTTATATTCCATTGCTGGGATCCACGTCAACTCTAGGTAGGCAAGACAACTTAAATAATTTGTTTAGTAGAACAAATCAAGATTTTAATAAGTCCCCTACTAGTTTTATACTAACTTTTAATATGAAAAGCAGGGACATACAATCTATAGTAAAAAAGAATTGGAGATTATTCAGCAGTGACCAATGTCTTCGAATTAAAATAGGGTCTACCCCCTCCTTCACATTTAGGAGAGGGAATAATTTGAAGAATTTGCTTGAAATTTGTAATACGAGTACAGTTAGACATCCTGGCATGACAAGATGTGAGTCATGCAATTACTGTACATTTATGGATATTGGATACAACTTTAATATCAGGGACATATGTTATACAACAACATTTGGAAGGTTTAACTGTAATTCTAGTTTTGTGGTTTATTTAGCCCAATGAAAATTATGTACCACTTTCTACTTTGGGAAGACCAATCGTAAATTGAGGGAGAGGGTATAAGAACATGGGTCTATATTAAAAGCCCAAAATCACTAAACAACGAGTGTATGTACATCACCACATAAAGGTCGAAGTACATACACAGGGAAACACTAAAACAGCGAAATCTGAAACGCTGAATGTGTTTCCTGGTAAGTTGCGTGATGGTGGGGATAAGGAAATATATCCTTTTCCCCACTATAGTGCGGTCTTGGAGTTGATATATTTAGGTAGGGGGTGTGGGGGTGAAGCCCCCCACATGGGGGGTGCAGGGGGGCTTGCCCCCCTGCAAAAGCATGTTAAATTAATTAGTATTGTTTTTTACTTACCTGTGTGGTGCATTCTGATGACAGAATTCGTTCGGTGTTTCAGATTTCGCTGTTTTAGTGTTTCGCTGTTTATGTACTTCGACCTTTATGTGTCGATGTACATACACTCGATGTTTAGTGCTTTTGGGCTTTTAATATAGACCCCATGAACTTATATATAATATTAGGAAGGAGAAAATAGAAAATGCACTAGCTAATCACATCAAGTTGAATCCCACCCATACATTTAAATTAAGTCTAGTGACCACATTCCGAAAGACTTAACGGGTGAACCAAGGTCCCTGTTATTAGAGAGGCTAGAATTAATGTGGCAGATTCACCTGGATGCATGTTTTTTCCATGGCCTTAACAAAATGTGTTCTATATAATGCCTTTTAAGAGTTAAGAACTTAACAAGATAATAATAGGAGAATTGGTTAGTATGTAGTTATTCTATTTATAAGTTACTACTGTTAGGTATACACATGTATTATTATTACTATTATTATTATTATTATTATTATACTTCTTTGGTTAGCACTGCATATATGTATATAGTCTTGTTTTTAGATTTCATTTTTGGGTCAAGTAAGCATATCTGGTACTTGACAGTCACTTTTAGAATTGTGAAATTTTCTTTAATAATGTACAAGATTAGGCATTTGTAGTTTTTATAATGATGTTATTTGTCTAGTATGTATCATTTTTTCACTGCCATTTTTTGCCTTTATTGTCTATTCTATTTTTATTTTATAGTATTATAGGTATTGGTTGTATTTTTATAAGAGTGGAGAGGTTGAAAAGGAGGGTAGTATTTGTGATACCTGACTCACCAGCCTCATAAACTAATTAGTTAATTAAGAAATTGGTGGGGAGAGGGTATTTATGAGAATTTGATTCAAACACTGGTGTCTGAGGAAGTCTTGTTATTAACTGGATGAAAAGCCCTTTATCTTACTGTGTTTGTTGGCTTTTTTATTAAAGCTCTGTGGTGCCCGTACATTGTTCTCGGCTTTGTTTTGCTTACCAATTGTAAGGAATTCTTGTGCGAGTTGCTGGTTTTTTGGGTTTCTTTTTTGGTCCTTTGATCCAAAGTTCATTTTAGGTTTGTACCATTTTATTATATTACTAATGGCTGGGGTGTTATTTAGTCATGTGTCAGTCGGATCATTGGCTGCAGTCTACTGTTTCCCCTCAATGCCTGAGCCTCCCAGATCTGACTGAATGGTGTTCAGATGAAATTGTTTTTGATTTAAACATGTTCTGAGTCTTTGGTAACTGTAGTATATGCAGATTGTCAAAATGAAGAATCATTGAATTTCACTAAAAAGTGAAGAGATGCAGTCCCTACACAGAAACATTACAGGTCAAAATGTATGCACACAACAGAAGGGCAGCACAGAAATAATGTGCTTTTTCCTTACTCAGAATTCTAGAGCCCAGGATGGGTTTGACAAAAGTGAGTTTGCTTTAATGGATGGCCAATGAAGAATCATGGAATACTTACTCAGAGCTAAAGACCAACTGATGTAAGAATTCACAGTTTTTAAAATGAGTTTCAGACTATAACCAAGAACATATAACAAACTTTGGATTAGTGAGTGGAAGTCTTCATGTATACTTTATAAAGTCTGCTTATTTTACTTTCTGATTTGTTGTTCAGCCAGTGACTGTGCATATGTTCACGAGAGTCCGTGCTAAATTTAGTATATGGTTCTTTTTTTTTGGGGGGGGTGAGATTCTGACATTTATTTTAGAACAGTCTTTATGCTGTGTGGTTCCTGAATATAACAATATTTTTAAGCATTTTCTCTCTGATTTCTGTAATGTTGAGAAACCAGATTCTTTCTCCCTCAGCACACATGGTCTTTGTAATCCATAAATGTATTTCAAGTAACATTTCAATGCATTTCTTCTGAAGTTCTTTTGGTGTTATTTCTCAGATGCTTTATAATAAATGATCTGAAGTTGTTGTTTTCATTTGCTGTAAAATTTATGGGACTTGGCTCCAGCACGGATCCAACATGGACGCATTTTCAAGCATCAGATCCAAGCAGGGCCGGTCCTAGCATTTTGGGGGCCCCCAGCAAGTTTCAAGTTGGGGGCCCTACCCAGGAGAATATAACGTCTGACCATGTTGCCATCACGCCCCTTCCCTGTTAAGCCATCACTGCATAGTGTTACTATATTCAGACCATTAAAAAGACTTGGACGTGCCAAGGTACACACACTGACTGGCATTTAGTACCAATGTTGCATTATGACAAGCCCTTGTACAACAGCAAGGTAGCCACTCATATGTACATCTACACACTGACTGAAATCTAGTAGCAAATTTGTTACATTACAACAAGCCTCTGTACCGCATCAAGGTAGCCAGCCACACACAGATACACTAAGGCACCCACACAAACTTCCACAAACAGGACATAGACACACAAGACAAAGACAGCACTAAAGCAAGACTGAATAGAGACATTCACACATACCCTCATACAGGACAGAGGCACACAAGACTGATAGCTACACAGATTCTTGCACACAGGACATAAACACCCACACATGATGAAGACAGCAGTACAGCAAGACTGAACATCAGCACCCACATAGACTCCCACATACAGGACAGATACCTACACAAAACAAAGACAGC
Organism: Protopterus annectens; assembly: GCF_019279795.1. NCBI lineage: Eukaryota > Metazoa > Chordata > Ceratodontiformes > Protopteridae > Protopterus > Protopterus annectens. The sequence goes on along the minus strand of NC_056745.1, from coordinate 102,476,725 downwards.
ATTATAGCAAGACTGAAGAGACATCCACACAGACTCCCTCGCATAGTACAGACACACAAGACAGATATACAGACTGTTGCACAAAGGACATAGACACCCTCACATGAAGACAGCACTACAGCAAGACACAGTAAAGTATTCATGTTTGTTAACACTGCATGAATGAGAATGGATATGCCTGTAAGCAAGTTAAACTGCTCAGTCAAATCCCCAACTGATTGAAACCGTTTTTTTTTTGCTATGTAGGACATGTTTCAGGTGTTTGCATGTCCTCTTGGCTCCCTAAAACCTTATCCACAAGCTTTTAATAGTTGTATGTACAATACAATAGTGTTAAACTACTTAAGCCCCTTGTAAATTGCACCAGTACCAGCTGCAACACATCACCGATACCTTCCCCCTGCAATTCTGTTTTTTCCTTTTGTTTTATGTAGTAATGTATGGCCGCTCCTGGTAACGGCATCCTGTTTCAATAGCTTCAGGTTCCAATGCATTTTTCTAAAGTTATACCCAGTGAACAGTAGCTAAACAATTCAATTTGGTTAGCAGAGGTAACGTGCTAAAGTGTTGTTTCACTTGGTGATACTTTAAAAAAATAGTCATCATTATTGATACCAAAACAAAAACAATTAAGGAAACCTTACCGATAAAATTGTAACTGGCTATCTTCCACACTAAGGTTCAATATCACTTTTAAAACAAAAACATAAAGCTTGGGAGACATGGATTCACAATAAAACATTGACAAATCAACAAAATTACATAGAACTAAGGAATAAAGCCAAAAACAAATCAAGCTTGATAAAAAAACACTACACCAGTACCAAAACACAAACATAACCCACAACAATTCTGGTCTGCCATCTTAAAATTCTACAACCAGGCAAAATTGGTACCCCTTACCCAAAAACCAGTAACTCTACAGACAGTATCATCACACAGTTTAATAAATACTTTACTGAATCTATCCTAGCCCTCACAAATAAGAACTGCTCCTCACTTCCTCCAAACCTCTCACCCACAGCCCAGAATAATAACTTCTCTCTGCAACCAATCCCAACAAATACTGTGAAAAAAATTCCTAAATAAATGCAAACCCACTACACCTGCAGCCGATAATTTACCATCTAGATTCATTAAAATTACAGCCAATGCCATTTCATTCCCAGTCTCTATACTAATCAAACAATCCATATCAGAAAGCCACATACCCTCCATCTGGAAATTTATTTATTATTTATTTATTTATTGACATTTGTTGACCGGGAAAGTCCACTGGGCCATTGACCCATTTTCAGTGGAGACCCGGGGAGAAAAGCTCCACAGTAGTACATTCAAAAAACATTAAGACATTTTGAGTTTTAAAACACATGTGCACATTATATACCATAATGCTAGTGCATTCAATATAAATACCATACACAATTCACTTATATACTATAATGGTAGTACATTCAATATAGTACATTAAGAGAACATATCTTATATAATGCCACTGTATAAAGGAAGGAATTCTACAGGACTATCAAAATATTGCCCTATTACCATTGTATCCCCTTTATCAAAAAATCCTAGAAAAATGCATTAATTCACAAATCCTACATTATCTCTTAGACAACAAACTTCTGGCAAACACTCAGCATGGTTATCGCCCTTATCATAGCACTACAACAGCCATTCTCAGCTTCACCAATACCATGAACTATCACCATAACAAAGTTAAACTCATTTCTTCTATCATTCTAGATCTCTCTAAGGCTTTCTATACAGTTTCCCACAATAAACTCTTATCTGCACTTTCCAATCTTAATCTGAGCTACTCCACTGTTACACAGTTCCAAGACTATTTTTCAGGTCGGACTCAGGCAGTAAAATAGCAAAACATCCTATCTCCACTTCTGCTTTTTACTTTAGGACTTCCTCAAGGCTCTATAACTTTTCTTTTTAACAAATTTACCAGAAACCTTCATACTGCCACTTCACATGCCACATTAGTCCAATATGCAGATGATTCAACCCTAATCTGCTCTGCCCCATCACTCCAACAACTTCAAAAATTAACACAAGAATCCTTTACTGCAGTTGAAAACTGGCTACCATTTCTCAGCTCATTCTTAACCCAGACAAAACTAAACTGATGTTGTTTCACCCCACCAAAGCCACTACTCTCACCACTCCTTTCACAATCACTTCTAATAGCAATACCTACATTACTCCTGCAACCCAAACTAAACTTCTAGGTGTCATCATTGATCAAAACATGAAATTTGATATGCACACTGCCCAAACAATAAAAAGTGCATAAAAAATTTGGAACACTACACAGGTGCAATAAATACCTCACCAACAATACTAAAACAATTATTGCTAGAACCCACCTAGTCTCCACACTTCGCTATGCATCCCCCATTTGACTAACCTTAACAAATCTGACTTAACTAAACTAAATTGCTGTTGCAACAAAATAAAAAAATTCACAACCAGTCTCACCTATCTATTTCATTACCGCTAGGCCGTTAAACAACTACCCTGGTTAGAACTACCAAATCTGCTCACCCTCAACCAACTCACAATGGCCCATCAAATAATTCAAACTGAAAAAACACCAGCCCTTCAAGACATATTAATCAAGTACTCAGGCAAATGCACGGTAGGAGCCAATAATAAATTACTAATCAACATAACCAGAGGTAAAAACAGTGCTGGAGACTCTCTATATTCCAACTTCATTGCTAAAACCTAGAACAATTTGCCCCTTAACATTAGAATCACAGCCAACAAAATAAACTTTAAAAACCTTCTCAAAACACACTTAGCAAGTTCATGGATTTCTCCATGTTCCATCCCAAACTAAACAACCCACTTTTAATTCCCCCTACCCAATACCAATATTTTATCTTATTTTTATTTTTCCTACCTCCTCTAACAAGTTCCTCACTCTCTCTAATATGACAAACTTATTTGTTATTCTTTATGCATGACCATTTATCTGTTATAATATTGCTTGTAAAAATATAGTTTTTATTATATTTCTTGTAATGTTTTAAAACTGCAGTAAAACTTTTCTTCCTGGGCCTCTGCTCTGCTGAAAATGGACCTGTTCAGCCCAATCGGACTTTCCCAGTAAACAAATGTTAAATAAATAAAATAATTTGTTGTGGCAAATTAGAGAGGACTGAATTCAGTAATTAATGACAGTCATTTGAGTTTCAGACGTCATATTCTTCAGAAAATGCATGGTAACACAAGACAGTTTATTCCAGCAACTTTCTAAAGTTATAATAACAATATTTAAAATGTGTCTCTATTTTTGAGGCTTTGTCCAGACTTTTTGCACTAAGAGGTTGAGAGCTATGTAGGTAACTTTGGAGCTTTTCTCCCAGGGCCTCCTCTGAAAATGGGTTCTCGCCCAGTCAGACTATTCTGGTAAACATAAGTAAATAAAATAAAATGAAATTAAAAAAAAATACAACTTACTTCCCTGGCTGTCTAGCTGCTGCAACCAATCAGGTCCCTTGCTTTACTGAAATGGAACTGATCGAGTGCAACTTACAGGCAACAGTTTTTAAAAAGTGGACTTGCGTGGTGACGTTACAAACCGTGCAGTCATCTAGGAGGTGCTGAACAAGGCATGGAGGAGGTAGAGAAACCCATAGCTGCTTCTTGTGGGTGCCTTCATATACAGGGAGATAATTGGGGGCTCTCTGGGCTCAGTGGGTGCCTAGCACCGGCTATGAAACCATGGCCAACAAAATAACTTTTAAAAACCTTCTCAAAACACACTTAACAAGTTCATGGATTTGTGCATGTTCCAACCCAAACTAAATAACCCACTTTTACTTCCCCCTGCCCAGCCCACTACCCATATTTTATCTTATTTTTATTCTTCCTACTTCCTCTATCTATTTTTCCTGCCTTCTCTAACAAATTCCTCACTCTCTCTAATATGACAAACTTTCTTTGTTATTCTTTATGCATGACCTCTTATCTGTTGTAATATTGGTTGTAAAAATAAATTTAATACTTATATTTCTTGCAATATTTTAAAACTGTTGTAGAGCTTTTTCCCCAGACCTCTGCTTCACTGAAAATGGACCTGTGCAGCCCAGTCATTCTTTCCCGGCAAACAAATGTCAAATAACTAAAATAAATTGTGGCAGATCAGTGAGGACTAAATTCACTAAATAATTACCTGATAATAATAATTTGAATTTCAGACATCATTTTCTTCAGAAAATGCATGGTAACACAAGACCGTTTATTCTAGCAACTTTCTAAGGTTATAAAAACAATATTTAAAATGTGTCCCTATCTTTGAGGCTTTGTCCAGATTTTTTGTACTAAGAGGTTGAGAGCTATGTAGGTAACTCCTTGGGCCACTGCTGAAAATGGATTCTCGCCCAGTGGGACTATCCAGGTAAGTAAAAGTAAATAAAATAAATTTAAATTAAATTAAAAAAAAAATACAACTTACTTCCCTGGCTATCTGTCTGCTGCAGCCAATTAGGTCCCTGTTTTTACTGAAATGGACCCAATTGAGTGCAGCTTACAGGGAAAAGTTAAAAAAAAAAAGCGGACTTACACAGTGACGTTACACAGCCATGCGAACATCTACAAGGTACTCAACAAGGCAAGGCAGAGGTGGAGAAACCCGCAGCAGCTTCACATGGGGGCACTTGTATGCAGGGAGATAATTGGGGGCTCCCCGCAGCCGTGGGTTCTGCGGGTGTCTGACGCCGGCTATGGATTCAAGCTCCTCCCCTACCCATAATGCCCCCATCTCCCTCCTCCCTTCAGATCTCATTTGCCGTGTGTCTAGCTAGCATCATGGTTTGTTGCTCCAGGTTCCTGGTGAGTAAAAATTGTTGTACTTTTCTACGTTTTTCTATGTCTTCTTTCAAATTCTTGTTTCTCTAGTGTTCCCCTATCCTTGCACTCATGCATCAGTCTTCTATACCTATAAAAAAGAAGGCCCTCTCTTCCCTTCTTTCTTTCTTTCTATCTGTGGTAGTGTGTGTGTGTGTGTGTGTGTGTGTGTGTGTGTGTGTGTGTGTGTGTGTGTGTGTGTGTGTGTGTGTGTGTGTATATATGTGTCTGTGTGTGTGGCTATTTTCCATGCCATGGCTGAGACCCCCAAACCAGGGTTCCGGAAATGCACAGGGTGTAGGCAGAAGCTTCTCCCTTCTGATGGCCACAATCTATGCATAGTTTGCTTAGGGTTCCTCACTTGGACACCTCCTGTTTGATATACATGGGATTCAACCCCCATGCATTGATCGACAGGAGGAACAAGTTCATCTTCAGGGGGCTCCTTCCTCCACCTTCCTCTGCAGCCCCTGCTTCAACTTCTACTGCTGCTCCTGCTTCCTCTGCCCCAGCCTCTGGGACGCATCCTCTGGCCATGAGGTCCGGGGATGGGGAGAAGCACAAGCACCGGGATAAGCCCAGGAAGTGGTCCTCCGACCGCACTCCATCGGCTGAGCCACTGGCCAAGTCTTGCTCGGCTGCCAGCCTGGGCTCTCCTCAACTTCGCTCGCCATGATGTTCCCCGGAGCTGGAGATTTCCCAGGACCTATCCCCATTATTGGCCTCTCCCCAGCACCACTCCAAGCCAGTTTCTGTGTCTTCTTCCTCCTGGTCCACCCACAGCCTCTCTAAAGCCGAGGTTGACAGGATGATGCAGAAGTTCATCTGGACCCAGATCCAGATGGGAGTCTTGCCTGCTCCATCCCCCAATGGGGCTGGGAGCATGCAGTCTGCATTTATCCCCATCACTCCTTCTCCGTTCTGACCCTTGGATTTAGAGATCTTGAGTCCAAGGCCTCTCAGAGCCCAGGGGTCAGTGTAGATGGTACCTGGTACCTCGATGTCAACCATTGCCCTGAGCAGCTTGACAATGACAAGCTCGGAGCTGTCTGGCTCTTGTTGCTATAGCCTCAGCGCTGGATCTAAGGGGGTGGTGTTGGCTCCTGGGCTATTGGAGTTGGCCTTATCACTTGAAGTCTCAGCACCAGGAGGCTTGGCTTTGGCTCCCTCATCGACGCAGAGAGGTATGGCCCCAGTCTTGGCCCCAGCTTTTGGGATCTGTTCTCCTTTTGATGTGGTAGAGAGGGTCCTCTCGGTTCTGTCGAGACCCTTGATGCTATCATCCTCGGAATCCATCCTGGCTCGCTCTTTTTTCTGGTCCAGATTCTGCCATCCTGTCCCCTCATGGACAGCCTGTTGCCTCTCTGACCCAGAGAGTTCCCCATGGAAACAGCTAGAAGTTTCTGAGTCCTCCCCAAAGCCCCCCCCCAGGAGGCTCTTCAGAAATGCATGTGTAAAAGGAGGCACTTTTATTCCTCGCTGGAGTCCCTCACAGAAGACACTGATTTGGAGGAAGGGGAGGGTTCCCCTCGGTCACCACTGTAAGATGTCTCCTTTGGAGACATCATGGAAATCCTTTGCCAGCATAGGGGGTGGTCTGTCCAAAAACCCAACCCGGCCGAGTTTGTGTTTCTGGAGGCGTTTGGCACAAGACCCTCTACCTCCTGGGTGTCCCCTGTCATGGATCCACTTGTGAATTTAGTTACATCTCGGGCATGGAAGGAGCCCAGCATGGTGGAGCTCATTCCCAAGCACTCTGATAGAACCTTAAGTGCACTGTCAGACAAGCAGCACTGGTCTAAGGGGTCCTTGGTTGCTGCCACGATGGTGGTGGCAGCCTCCAAAAAAGAGCTCACTCAGGAGAGCTCTACGGTCCATCCGCCGGACCAAGAGTCTCGGGCCATGAACTGTTTTGGAAAGCAGGTCTGTGCTTCAGCCATGTTTGCAGTACATGTGCTGAGCTATATGGCACATGTGTTCAGACTTCCATCTTGTCAAGGAGGTCACTGAGTCTGCCTTAGGGTCCATGTCAGCGGAGGAACAGAAGGTGTTCTTTTCCCGTATGACCACCCTGACTTCAGTTTCCTATAGCTCCTGTTCCACACTACTAAAATGCTGCTAGAGGGCCAGTACAGGCGTTGCCATCAGGCGTCACTCCTGGCTCAGGTGTTGTGCATTCTCAGAGCCCTTCAAGGCATCCTTCACTAATGCCCCGTATGATGGTTCCACTCTTTTCAGAAAGACTGCACGAGACACGTTGGTCTAGAGTGAGAAATAAAGGAAGACCTTGTCTGCCATCGGATCCGCTTCTCAACCCCTCAATGATCCTTTTCCCGGAATCAGCAAGGGGTGAAGAAGATGTGGTTCTGGAAGTCTCAGGGCCATATCCATAATGCTCAAGATTTGCCCTCCCCCAGAGGCAGAGGGAGGTATGACAGGTGCCGCCATGGCAGTAGAGGGGGAGGGGGGGGTCCAAGAAACGAAGGTCTTGAAGGTTCCTCTGCTTTTGGCTGGGGGCCAGTCACTACCAGTTCAGAGCACTACCCTTTGGTCTCACCATCTCCCCCAGAATGTTTACCAAAGTGATGGCAGTGGTGGCTGCTCACCTGTGGTGGCAGGGTTTCCAGGTCTTCCCCTACCTGGACAATTGGCTCCTCTTCACCTGCACCAGGCAGCACCTCTACCAAGATAAGGATCTCCTTCTCCAAACCGCCCATCAGTTGAGCATAACCATAAATCTCAACAAGTCCCAATTGGATCCGGTACAAACTTTAGACTTTATTGGAGCACTGATAGACACCATTGAAAGCAAGGTTTTTCCGACCCCAGACAGATTTCAGTCCCTCAGACATCATGTGTTGTACTTTGTTATGACCCAATATCCCCCTGCAAAATCAGTTTTTCGAGTGTTGGGGTCCATGGCAACCACTGTTACCCTCATACCATGGCTCATCTGCATATGAGGGCTCTTCAGTGGACCCTAGCGGTCCAGTGGTCCTTACTAGATCTACCTTTATCCCATCTAGTTTGTTTGCCTTGAGCCTGCAGGGATTCACTTCTCTGGTGGCTCCAATCCCCAGATCTTCTTCAGAGTCATCCCTTTGTCCTTCCAGCACCAATGCCCACAGTGACCACAGATGCCTCCCTACTCACGTGGGAGGCATTCCATGAGAAGGACAGTCCAAGCCACTTGACCTTCCCGAGAGACAAACTGCATATCAACATCCTGGAGATGAGGGCAGTGCTACTGGCATTGCAAGATCTTCATGCCCATCTTCCCCAAGGGATGATTGCTATCCAGACAGGCAATATGTCTGTAGTCTGGTACATCAACAAACAGGGGGGAATGAGGTCTTATCCCATTTGTTGCGAAGCCATGAGATTGTGGGAGTGGGTGATCTCCATTGACCATTTTCTGGTGGCAATGCATATTCCAGGGAAGTCCAACATTCTGGTGGACAGGCTCAGCAGATCTATTCTGATGCCTTAGGAGTGGTCACTGAATCCTTCAGTAGCAGAACAGATCATCCTAAAGTGGGGTCAGCCTTTTTGCGACCTCTTCGCCTCTCATTCCAATGCAAAGTGCAGTGAATATTACGCTTTGAACCCCCCTCTGGGGGAGCCCCCATGAGATGCTCTGGTTCATGCTTGGCCCTCCAGTCTTCTGTATGCTAATCCTCTACTTCCCCTGATACTGAAGTTCATTCAGAAAGCTCAACGACTGGGGAGCTTAGTAATCCTCATTGCCCCCTTCTGGCCTCACCAAGTATGGTTCCCCTCTCTGTGGTCTCATGTAGTGTGTCCTCCTTGGACATTAGATGCAGTTCCGGATCTGATCTCACTTCCCTCAGGGATCTCACACCCAGATCTAGTCAGTCTGAAGCTTACAGCTTGGCTGCTCCAGTTCCAGTGATAGCTAGGACTCCCGGGCTGTCTTCTCTGGTTAAGAAGATTTTGGTAGCGGCTCACAAATCATCCACTAGAAAAGTTTACTCCAGTAAGTGGAAACGTTTTTTGATTTGGCTGTCCAAACATGATTTGGATCCTTTCATTGCTTCAGTTCCCGCTAGTCTGGAATTTTTGGCAGATATTTTTCATCAGGTGTCAGGTTTTCTACGGTTAAGGTTCAGCTGGCAGCTGCTTCCAGTTTTCATATAGGAGACAATTCAGCTTCCCTAGCTTCTTCCTAGCTTTGTAAAGCCTTTTTAAAAGGTACCTTTTTACTTTGACATCCAATCAAGTACCCCACGCCACCTTGGGATCTTACTCTATAGTTCTACAAGCTTTGGTTTCTTCCACCTTTGAACCTGCAGCTACAGTGGATTGTCAGTTTCTGTCTTGGAAGACAGTTCTTCTCGTAGCCATTACTTTAGCCAAAAGAGTGTTGGAGATTCAGGCCTTATCTATTAAGCCTGTGTATATGGTGTTCCACAAAGATAGGGTGTCCTTATACATGAACCCTTCCTTTCTCCAAAAAGTGGCTTCGGAATCCAACATTAATCAGGTTATTAACCTCCCTGTTTTTTCCCCTAACTTTCAGTATAAAGGAGAGTATAAATTGTACTTGCTTGTTGTTCATAGGCAGTTGCATTTTTATTTGCACAGAACGAGGTCCTTTCGCAAGTCAGATCAACTTTTTCATTTTCTAAGCCCTTTTTAGGGAAACCTGTGTCAAAGGTGACTATTGCCAGTTGGATCTCCCAGTCCATACTTCGGGCATATACAGCCAAAGGTTTATCTCCCAGGTCAAACTAGGTGCATTCTACTAGGTCTATGGCTACTTCAGCTGCCTTTTTGTCTAGGGTTTCATTGGATGACATTTGTTCTGCGGCAACTTGGGCATCCTTGCATACGTTCATTGCTCACTATAAGTTGGATCTCCTGTCCAGAGGCAGGGCATCCTTTGGCTCCGCTGTGCTTCAGAATATATTTCCATGAGGATCACCCAGGGTCTTGTGGTTGCTGGTGACTCTGTCCAGCAGGTCGAAGAGCAAATGAAAACAACAACTTCAGATAAAGCAATTATGTACTCACCATAACTTTCCATCTGAGTTGTTGCTTTTCATTTATCTTCAATTATTCCACCCTCCTTCCCCCTACCTTTTGCAGGTTGTGCAGTACATTGGGTGGATAAGACATGGCCCTTATTCTGGTAAGTTTTTGACTTCCCTATGGTGCTTTCAAAATACTAATACCAAGGGGTTAGGCTTATGGTTAGCTCATAGAGTTATGGTCGGCAGCAAACTTGATCTGATGGGAGGAGGGAGACATAGGGCATTATGGGTAGGGGAAGAACTTGGAGCTTGGATTTGATGCTAGAAAATGCAGCTGTGTCAGATCTGAGTCCCACAGGATGAAGACAAATGAAAAGCAACAACTCAGATGGAACATTATGGTGAGTACATAACTTCTTTTTTTTCCTCTTTCAGAAACAAGTATCTCCCCCTTGCACTTTTCATAACTCCTTCTGCATCTGGTTACTGACATTTTCACTCCCGGTTTTGTGTCAGGCATCATTAAAGCTGAATTATTTCACATTTTGCAAAGGGAAATCTCTTAATGTAACATAGTCCAGGATCTTGTATATTACATTCACAGGCCAAAGTTAGGGTTAAGTTTAGCTCACATTAGCAAGGATGGGCAGGGGTGAAAGTAAGGTGTAAGGTTGGGGGGTAGCACACATTAGTAAGATGGTGCCATGAGGACAAAAACTCCCTGTGCCACCCTCCTAATGTGTGATAACCCTAATCTTGCTAATGTCTCCCAACCTTACCCTATGTCTGACCTTAAGAAAAACCCTTTGTATAATACAACTACTGTTGAGACAAAGTATGTTTGACGTTAGCATTAGGGTTTTGGTAACTAATCACAAAAGGAATCTGTTTTCTCTGTCATATCTCTCAACTCTGTAGATTTTTGCCTCATATTTTTGGTCCATTTCTCTCATGAAATTTGTGGTTTTCTGGTAAATTGATGAGAACTGAAGTCACTACATAATGACAGACATTTGCGTTTCAGACTTCATATCCTTCAGAAAAATGCATGTTAATATAAACTGTTTTGTTCTTACAACTTTCTAAGTTTATAAGAACAATATTTAAAATCTGTCCCTATTTTCAGGCCTTTGTCCCCCCATTATTTAAGCTTTGTCCAGTTTTCTTGCGCTAAGTGGTTGAGAGGTGTGTTTGCTGTTGTTTTGATCTGTTGTTTTTTTAATAAATGTAGTTTCAAAATGTCAGTATTGATTACCTGTGATTTGATGTTTGTGCACTTTAATAGTTCAAAATAGACTAGAGAGTGTGTGTGTGTGTGTGTGTGTATATATATATATATATATATATATATATATATATATATATATATATATATAATCGTCTCCTCGTCTGTACCAAGCACACCCCCAAGTGCCTTATTACACTTATAAAATAGGCATCTGTATTTTTATAGTCTGAATTTTTCATTTAGTAATTTATGTATAATGGTTATTTGTTTTCTGGTGTATTTAATGTAAGATAGTTCCCTTGCGTATTTTAACTAATTGATCGCTTTGCAGTGTTATAACTTTTTATCTATGTAGAATTTTGTTTTATTTTCAGAGTGGTCAGTTACCCTTATGTCAAACTGTTATGTGTTGTTGCATACTCTAGTTTATGAACAGGTGCTAACACTTTGTAACACCTCGTCTGAGTTCTGGCAAGCGAATTGTATTAATGTTTTACAGATCTTGACTAAGTAGATTACTATTAAATCACTTGTGATACTACAGCTATACATACATATTTTTTGTTAAAAGTTATGTGCAAAATCAATTTGCTGTCTTTCAACTTAATAGAATGGTTGACAGTTGCACAGGTATATGAGATACACTATTCTTATGCAGCCTATTGTTCGTACAGTCTGTTTCAAGTGTTGACACATTTCTGAACTTTTGCTAATATATGATGTTAAGTTGTCTATCTCGCCTTCGTTTCTTGCTTGTTGGGATCGGAGCCGATCCTCGGCTTCCGACTCGGCCATCTTCTGTAGCTTGAGAGCTGTTTACTGGCTCGAGGCTACCCCTTATCCCATGATACCTAGCGCTAGCTACCCAGATCTCATTTGCCGCTTCAGCTGTGAGGTTCGTTGTTACTGGCTCAGGCTCGTATAAGTTTTATTGCACTATTTTTTCTGTCAGATTAGGGTTTTTTTCTGATAGTTTATTGTTTTAAATATAGTCGCTAACTAGTTTGTTGTTGTTTAGTGTAATTGTAGTTTTCCGTTAGAACTCGTTTAAATTAGAGAGTTCTCCCCCTCCCCCCTCTATCGCTCTTGTAGTGTTTTAGTTTAAACCTTTTCTTCTTTCTATTTCTTAGGTAGCCGTTTGTTAGAGGCTTAAACTGTAGTATAATGTGTGTTTTTTTTTTTTTTTGTGGTAGTGTCTGTTTAGTTTTTTGCTGTTCGGCCTTTGGCCAAAAACAACTCAGTGTAGGTGTAGTATCTTAGTTGGATATGTCTAAAGAATCCAAGGTGTCTGGATTCAAGAAGTGTGACTCATGCTGTCAGAAAATGTCTCTGACAGATGGGCACACTTCTTGCGTCTATTGCTTAGGCGCAGTGCACATGCAGGACTCTTGTTCTGTATGCCATGCATTCAGCCCAAGGGTTCTGCAGGAGCGCAAAAATAAGCTTATTTTGAGGGGTCTCCTTAAGCCCCAGGATTCACCAGCCAAGACTCAGCCAGTGAAATCTCCTAAACCGACCAAATCGTCGGCTCCCAGCTCGGAGCCATCATTGGCCCAAGCCTTACCTACTACTTCGGTTCCGGCTGGAACTGAGGAGACTGCCTCCCCGTCGGCTCCACCAGTACCTTCGAAGCCATGGTGGACCCACAAGAGACCGAGGTCCCTGTCTCTAGAGTCTATACATTCGGCTTCTCAGTCTCCCCCGTTGCAGAGTGACCGCAGTCACAGATCCTCCCACTCTTCTCGGTCCTCTAGGCTCTCGGATCACGACGTGGAGAGAGTGGTCAGTACGTTGTTGAAGTCGTAGGCACTGGCCAAAATGTTGTCCAGCCCTCCTCAACAGGTGTTGGCTCTGTCCGCTTCCATCTATGTTCCTCCTCCGACTCCATTGAGCTGGGAGCCAGAGTTTGTTGGGGTTCGAATCGTGGAACCGTCGGCACCGATAACGATTTCCCCTTCAGTTCCATCGTCGGCTCTGATCTCCTCGATGATGCCATCTGTCGAGGGATCTGGGCACCGAGACTCCCTCATCAGCTCCGAGGGGGTGAGTGGCATCGGACCCTTGTCCTACCCTGTTCTCCCTCTCAGAGCGTCGGCGCAGGTGAACTCGGCTCCTACATCGGCCTTGGAGCCGTCTCCCTCGGTGAGGAGGAGGATTCCAGTTTCCACGGAACCGGAGCCTTCTCTGCATTGTGGCAGGGATGCCTTCGATGTCATGAGGAGTGTACTGGCCTCTGAGTCAACTCCACTTTCTACCCCACTGGCTCCGTCCCCTGTAGTGCCTGCATCAACCTCTGCCCCTCCTCCAGACCCCAAGTGTGGGGAACCGGCGCTCCAGAGCACCCCATTGGGTGTTTCCTCTTCTTCCGAGGCCTCCCCTGATCATTCAGAGGAGCCCCCTCGGAAGAGGAAGTGCAAGAGGAAGCACATTGACTCCCCTGAGTCTGTCACTTCGGATACGGATTTGGATGAATCGGAAGGGTCCCCGAGATCCCCCTCTGAAGATGTTTCCTTTTCGGACATCCTAGAAATGCTTAAGCAGAGGGGGAACTGGACTGCCCTAGCCCCTACCGAGGACGAATCTGTATTCCTGGATGCATTCGGTTCCCGACCTTCCACCTCCTGGGTGTCTCTGCCTTTCGATCCACTAATGTCAGTGGTGGCTCGAAGGGCTTGGTCAGCCCCGGATACAGTGGAACCAACCCCGAGGAGACCTGGCAAGTTTATCACTGCACCCCCTGATAAACAGTTCCTTACTAAGGGTGTTCCCGTAGATGACATGGTGGTAGCAGCAGCCACTAAAAAGGAGTTAGCAGAAACCTCTTCCTCTGTCCATCCTCCTAACAAGGTGTCTAGGACCATGGATAGATACGGGAAGCAAATGTTCGCTGAATTACTTATGCCATTTTACCAGGCTTCAGAGGGATCTCCTGAAAGAGCTTGGAGATTCCCTCCAGGATCCATCAGCTGAAGGGGCTCAAGCTAAAGTGGCTTCTCAGCTGGTGACCCTTAATTTGGTAGTTAACTCCTCCATGAGGCTCATTTCCTATGCAGCCGATGGTGCGAGTAGAGCCGCAGGTACAGGCGTGGCCCTCAGGAAACACGCATGGATGCGGCTGTGTAATTTTGCGGAACTTTTTAGAGCGTCGTTCACCAACACTCACTTTGGCGGTTCATTTCTTTTTGGACCACAGGTGAAAGACACTCTGACTAGGTGTGAACAAGAAGGCAAGACTCTCTCTGCCATGGGAGTCCATTTTTCCACTCCTTCCAGACCATATCCCAAGGGTTAGAAGAGTGGTAAAATGTGGTTTCAGAAATCCCAGGGAGCCTCGCCTAACACATGTAGTGATTTTTCCTCCAGGGGCTGAGGAGGAAACAACAACAACAGATACCACCCTCGAGGCAGAGGGGGTCCGCAGAACCAGGGCAGCAGAGAATCCTTCTCTGACAAGCCCTTCCAGGATCCCTGAAGGGTTGCCCGGCTGCCCACCTCTGGAGGCAGTCGGGGAAGACTTTCACTGCACCCAAAAGCCTGGCAAAACCTAATGCGAGACAAATGGGTACACTCAATCATATCCAGAGGTTACATAATTCCCTTCTTTCAACCCCCCTTACCGTCAAGCAAATCCCTTCCAGATGTTCCACCCAATCTGAGGGCCCAAGCAGTCATAGAAGCTTCAAGACTGCTAGAAAAAAAGAGTCATCCAGGAAGTCCCGGCAGACCAACTCGGATCCGGAACTTACTCAAGGTTCTTTTTGGTACCAAAAAAGACGGGACTGGAGACCAATATTGGATCTCAGCAGACTAAACAAGTCTGTTCAAAGAACAAGGTTTTGGATGGTCACGCTACAGTCCATTCTACCATTTTTGGGTCAGGACAATTGGATGTGCTCAATAGATCTTCAGGATGTGTACTATCACATCAAAATGGACAGGCGCTCCAGGAGATGACTTCGCTTCCGGCTAGGAGCCAGTCATTACCAGTTCAGAGCTCTGTCCTTTGGTCTCACCACAGCCCCCAGGGTGTTCACCAAATGCATGGCAGTAGTCACGGCTCACCTGAGGCGTCAAGGATTCCAGGTGTTTCCATATCTAGAAGACTAGCTCCTTACTGCTACTACCAGGCATCAACTCCTTCAAGCCAGGGACTATACAATCACAATTTGTGCCCAGCTAGGCATTACGATAAATTTAGAAAAATCTGCCTTATTGCCTTGTCAATCTATTACCTATATAGGAGCAGATTTAGATACAAGAAGTATGTCCTCAAGGCCACCGCCAGACAGGGTGGCCACAATTCGGCAGCAAGTTCATATCCTCATGCAATGCAAAAGGGTACAAGTCAGGTTGGTCCTTCAAACTCTGGGTTCTATGGCAGCGGCAATTCTTCTGATACCTCCGGCCCGTTTTCACATGAGAATCCTTCAGTGGCTTCAATTCACACAGTGGTTCTTTCAACAGCTCCCCATGTCTCACATGATCATGATTACAGAAACATGCAAAAGGCACCTTTCCTGGTGGATGGTCTCCCCACTAGTGTCTCAGGGCAGACCATTCATCCAGCCTCCCCCGGTTGCCACAGTGACCACGGATGCACTGATAGGGTGGGGGGGGCATTATCAGGGCAGGACAGTCCAAGGCACTTGGCAGTCTCACGAGTACCATCTGCACATAAATGTCTTGGAGATGAGAGCCGTGCTCCTAGCGTTGCAAGCACTTCAGGACTCCCTCTCTTCCGGGACCATTGCAATTCAAATGAACAACATGTCAATAGTGTGGTACATCAACAAGCAGGGTGGAACCAGGTCCTACCCCCTATGTCGAGAAGCACTCAGACTCTGGCAGTGGGCGCTTTCCTCCCAACGATTTCTGATTGCGACGCACATCCCTGAGAAGTCCAACGTCATAGCGGACAGGCTCAGCAGAGCTATTCTCATGCCTCACAAGTGGTCTCTGAATCAGGTAGTTGCGGATATGATCTTCTGCAAATGGGGACAGCCTTGCTGCGATCTGTTTGCCACCCCCTTCAACAGCAAATGCAGCAACTACTTCTCCCTTTTGCCGCTTCCCGGTCACCCTCCCAGAGACACTGTAGTCCACGATTGGCCTCAGGGACTTCTTTATGCCTTCACGCCGTTCCCTCTTATACCCAAACTCATACAGAAAGCTATATCGTTGGGTTGCAAAATGATCCTCATTGCCCCTTACTGGCCTCGACAGATATGGTTTCTGTTCCTGCACCGTTACCTCCTCGAGCAGCCCTGGACTCTGGATCCTATTCCAGACCTGCTGATTCATCAGTCAGGAGAGCTGCATCGATCCCTCCAAACACTCCAGCTCACAGCTTGGTTGATCCAATTCCAACCCTAGCCAGGCTTCCCAGCATCTCCCCGGCTGTGCGTGAGATTATTGTCTCCTCTCACAAATCCGCTACTAGGAAGACTTATGCTAGCAAATGGAAACGTTTCTCTTGTTGGGCAGAGGCTAGGAGCATAGATCCCTTTTCAGCCCCAGTTCACGAAATCTTGGAGTTCCTAACAGAGCTTTTTCATTCTGGGTCCGCTTCTGCCACAGTCAGGGTTCAATTAGCGGCCATCTATAACTTTCATGTTGGGTTTTCTAATCTAAACATTATGTCTCATAAGCTGTGTAAGGCCTTCCTCAGAGGGACGACTCTCCTTAGGCCCCCAATGAGAGATCCCCCTCCTCCTTGGGACCTTAATTTGGTACTTACCTCCTTGATTATGCCCCCTTTTGAAACAGTGGCATCCTGCTCCATTAAGTTTCTATCTTGGAAAACTCTCTTCCTGGCAGCTATTACCTCAGCCAGACATGTCTCGGAACTTCAGGCACTAAGTGTTCATCCTCCGTACTTAGTTTTTCATAAGGACAGGGTTGCTTTGAGAACTAATCCCTCCTTCCTTCCGAAAGTCTGCTCAGAAAATAATCTAACCCAATCTATAGACCTTCCTGTGTATTTCCCTAACCACACCAACAAGGCAGAATACAAATTACACCTTTTGGATGTTCATAGACAATTGCGTTTTTACCTGCATAGAACAAAGGATATAAGAAAGTTGGACCAACTTTTCCTTTCCTGTGCTAAGGGCAAACAGGGTCTTCCAGTTTCCAAAGTGACCCTGTCCAGGTGGTTGTCTCACATTATTACCTTCATCTATCAACTAAAAAACAAAGAGTTGTCTACCAAACTAAACTAAAAGGTCATTCTACTAGGGCTCTGGCCACCTCTGTAGCCTTCCAGTCTAGGTTGCTTATGGACTCTATTTGTGCCGCTGCCACATGGGCAAATCCTCATACTTTTATTACTCATTACAAGTTAGACATGGTCTCCAGGAGTAGAGCTAACTTTGGTTCCACTGTTCTGAAGAGTCTGTTCCAGTGAGCCACCCAGGATCGTAGGTGCTAGAGACGCTGTCCCAGCAAGCAAGAAATGAAGGCGAGATAGACAACTTAACATAAAGAAGTTATGTACCTACCATAACATTCCATGTTAGTTGTCTTCATCTCGCCTTCTTTCTTGCGTCCCCCCCTCCATCCCCCTGTCCTATTGGACCGAGAGGAGTTTAAGTTTCACTGACTGAATGTTCTCTGGTTTGTTTTCTCTACTGACTTAGAGATTATAACAGATAGGTTTAACCCTCTGTTTGGAGGGGTATTCATTCCATAGCTATGGCTGGGATTAGCTATTTCAAACAAGATCTGGGTAGCTAGCACTAGGTATCATGGGATAAGGGGTAGCCTCGAGCCAGTAAACAGCTCTCGAGCTATAGAAGATGGCCGAGTCAGAGCCGAGGATCGGCTCCGATCCCAACAAGCAAGAAAGAAGACGAGATGAAGACAACTAACATGGAACGTTATATAACTTCTTTTTATTCACTTATGTAATGTAAATAATACATAGCTAGCTACATCCTTAACTGTCTTATTTTATTTAAATGTTTGTAGCCAAAGTGCTCTATTTCATACTTGCTTGGTTTTCACAATACATCTCTCTGCCTGTCCTGGTTCATGGCTGAAAAGGGTCTGAAGACCAACTTGCTTAACCAGTTGAGAAATGTAGTAAATACATACATAAACAAATCCAGTTGATGAAACATATTTGTATGAAAAATGTTTTGCAAACATTTAAACTGTTTTCTAGCTAACACAGCATCACAAATATTTACTAGAATGATCTTCAGTTGTTAAGAACTGAAGGGCACATATATTTGTTCAGTAATGCTTTCCCCATTGTATTTAAGTTGGTTTAGATAACAATATGCTTGTTGCATCCTAAAATCATTCACAAGAATAATACTTTCAAAGATAATTCCCAAGAACTAAAAATCCATCCTTAAGCAGTTGTGTTCCCCAACCTGTCATTTTTCTTAAGTTTGTTTAGCTGATGGTATGCTTGTTACTTTTATTCAATTGGGCTGCCATAATAACTTTTAAATGTGTTTTATTTCTATTCTAATATGAATTTGTATTCATGCAGTGTTGTCTGCTGTATCTGCAGTAAGCTTAGATGAGAAGTTCAATTTCAGCTAAATGTGATGGGACACCACAGGACACCTCAGCAGAGAGATAGTGTGAGTTAAAAATGATTTGTTGCTGTTTGCACTAAATATGGCAGATTAAGTAAAATACATTGGTAGAACCATTTATACTGTGAAATGCTTTAGTGTGCACAGTCGACAATGTGTTATAATAAGGTCAAAAAATTATACATCAAAGCAGTAAGATAAACCAGTCAATTTACTTAATGCAATTTCAACAAAAGTCAGTTCAGTGCAGAAATTATGCCGAAATACCTTGTAAAAAAAAAATCTCTGCAGTTCAGCCAAACTGACTTGTTTAGAAACTGTATTTATTCAATTGACAGGCTTCCCAGTGTCCATGCCATGAACTTTTTTTTATCACTTTATGCAGAATTATACATTTAATTAGCTCATAAATCTACATTTAAAGTACTTATTAGTTACAAAATCAGTATTCAGAACAGGTATTATATGTTATATGTTTGAGCATACATTTCCTCTGGGTAGATTAAAATTAAAAAGAAAGTTAACTGAGGATAGCATTGTCTGAATTAGTAGTGAGGCACAACAGTAGTCGTGTCTTTGACTAAGGCAGAATCATGTGCTTATTTATTTCATTTATTATTTAGTTTCATTTGCTCATTGGGGAAGTTTAATTGGAATCCCTTTCAATTTGATCACAGGTGTCTCATTTTATTGTGTGTCACTGGAAGTTAAGTATAACAATGCATTACCAAGGAGCACTGCTTCTGACTATGGTCAACAGATAATGCCCATAGCTTATAACCAAAAGGTTTCTTTTTTCATTGACACTAGACTGAAGAATTTTGGTTAATTTTTTTCTTTGTTTTATTGCTAGGTTTTCAGGCCGCTTCTCCAAGCGGTGTCTTGGAGTTCAACACCGGCACCATTACATCTGCAGAGTGGAGTTCACCAAGCTCCCCTACGGGGAGCAATGACACAATCAATGATGTATTGGACAAGCACATCGATAGTGATGCAGAGGGTGTGTGGAGTCCTGATATTGAACAAAGCTTCCAGGAAGCTCTGGCAATCTACCCCCCCTGCGGGCGGCGAAAGATAATTCTCTCTGATGAAGGGAAGATGTATGGTATGTTACAGGATCTAAAATTATACTCTCTGTCTCATTCTGGTACCTAGACAGTTTTCATTTTGTGCAAATGAGTTTTAAAATGGAAGTATTTAGTCAAAGATGGAAGTAATTTCTCAGTTAGTTTCCATCAGTTCTTCTTGATTGTGTAAAGTGTTATTTACATTCTACATTTACGTATTCTCCTAATGACTCTTCCAATGCAATGTAATTATTTTTGATTCTTTGATACAAATAGTAGGAGTAGAATCTTGCTTTGTAAAGAAATGAGCCAATACTCTGAAGAATATTTTAGTGTTTGGCACTTCATTACATCCTCAAATCAGCCACTTAAAAAAACATAAATATTGAATGGTATGTATAAGTATGTGATATTTGCTTAGTGCAGATTTAGCACTGAAGATCCACTGACTGTTTTCCAACAGTTTGAATGAAGCATCACCATTTTTGACTGAAGCATCACCAATAATGTTGTTTTTAACTATCACAGAACCAAAGGCAAACCATCATATAAAAGAACAAGCAATCCAATAAATGTGATGCCCGAGGATGGTACCACAATATCAAGAACAAACCAAAATTGATAATGAGATGTCAACAGTTTGCACAGACCAGAATTAAACTCAGAAAGTTGATATTAAATCTATATAAAACTTTAATATAAATATACACACATAAATACATATGAGTTAAGTACTTTTGTCCAGTAAATGTAAAAAGGATTTGCAGGTTAACTAGGAGGGCGGCTTGTGCCCAGACCTTCGCAAAACTAGTCATGTACAACTGGGAAAGTATATTTGTTTTCAATGAAGATCCATTTTCTACAAATTCTAGAATGTATCTTAGATATCTGGATAACATATTCATCCTATGGAATGAGCCTGAGAAAATTGTGGAAGAATTTGTTGCTTACCTGAACAATACTACAGATTTTCTCAGATTTACTTATACATTTAACAAAGAATTTGTTAATTATTTAGACAACCAAAACTGAGAAAAACACACTTTATAATAGCAAAGCTTTCGGATAAAATCCTTCCTCAATACTAATACAAACAAATCTAAAAACCAAATGGTTTAAATACAGGTCACTGAAGTCACATGACCAGCAGTCCAAAAATCATGTGACCAAAAGTATATGAAACAAATCATTAAAATTAGAAAAATTAGAAAAATTAGAAAAAACATTAGAAAAAACATAACATTATCGCAACCTAGTATGTTGCACTTTAACAAGAACAGGTTTCAAGGTAATCATATTATTTAAACCTGGAAAATGGTCAGAGTTCAACCTAAGAATCCATTCATACTCTTTTAATTCAAGTAAATTACCACTATCACCACCTCTGGCAGGAGGCCATATTACATCAATAACTCTAAAGGAGAATCAATGCTCAATACCTGAATCAACTATGTGCTTATACAAGGCATTACTGTCAATGGCCCTTCTAATCTCCGATTTGTGTTCAATGATGCGTTCTTTTAGCTTTCTAGTGGTCTTACCCACATAGAATGCAGTACATTTCACACAATTAGCTAAGTACACCACATTAGATGTAACACAAGTGGTAGAAAAATTAAACTGATAAACTTTACCACTAATAGGATGTTTGAACTTATTACTGCAACCAACCACAATATCAGAACAGCAGGAACAATTCAAACAACCATACGTGCCGGGCTTAGTGGTAAAAGTCCTCTCTACAAGCCTGAAAAAATCTTTGTAACATAACATATTCTTCAAGGACTTCATATTTCTATATGAGAAAAAAGGCCTGTCACCAAGAATGTCTTTAATCTCACTAGAGGCCATTAGTACAACCCAATTCCTCAAGTCAAGGTATTATAACTAGTAAGATACCTAGTGCATACTTTTGAACATTCTAGGTTAACAGAACCAACATAATTCCCAAGAAAAATCGGCTTCAATAGTGTCTTCCTATTAACTAAAACTTTATTTTTTAAATCTAAAACTAGTTTAGAATCATAACCACTATTCAGAAACTCTTTGGACATCTCATCCAACTGTAAATTAAATGTAGCATCATCAGTATTTAATCTACTAATTCCATTAAACTGTGAAGTAGCAATCCCCTTAAAGACATGTGGGGCATGCATACTGGAATAATTAATGTATCTATCAGAGTTTATCTCCTTTTTGTGAATACTGGTATGGATAGAATCCTCACGTAGTTGTATCTTAACATCCAAGAAATTAATTTCACTATCAGAGGCATCCATCTTAAATTTCAAGAAACTGGTGGTTGCATTTAAATAATGAACAAATTCATTCAACTGTGAAAGGGAACCTTTCCAAACCATAAAACAATCATCAATGAAACATTGATAAAAACATATATTACTTACAAAAGAATTATCCAAGTTATAAATATAAGCTTTCTCCCATTGGTATAACACCAAGTTGGCATAAGTGTTAGCCACAGAAGTACACCAGTGAGTTGCAAATATAAGCATTCATCAAACAGAAAAATATTGTTCCTCAAAACTACATCTAGAAGAGAACAAATATTCTCAACAGATCTATTCACAAGAGAAGATTGGGAGGTCAAAAATTGTCTGATAGACTCAATACCAAAATCATGCGGTATTACAGTAAAAAGGTCACATGATTTTTGGACTGCTGGTCATGTGACTTCAGTAACCTGTATTTAAACCATTTGGTTTTTAGATTTGTTTGTATTAGTATTGCGGAAGGATTTTATCTGAAAGCTTTGCTATTATAAAGTGTGTTTTTCTCAGTTTTGGTTGTTATTCATATTTCCTTGCAGCTTGTTCTTTTGTTAATTTATTTGCTGCATTTCTGAGAAGAAGTTAAAGGGTTGAGTTGCAGTCCTTTATCCATTTATTTAACATGGAAGTGGTGAAGACTGTTAACTCTGTCAAGTCTCTGTTTATGAATGAGACTAATCCTTTACTACAGTTTGCCTCTTCGGTTTGTTCTACATCGAAAAGTGATGAACATTGGAAATCTGAGAATGTTTCAGATTTTCATAAAAAGCTGAATCTTTTTGAAAGAAAAGTGGGTACTTATAAACACTTGCAATGGCAGCGTTTTAGCTTCTCTGCATATCTAGACAAAGGCATCGTCCCACGTGGCTTGAGAGTTCTCAAAATGCCTTCATATGGGAATGCTTATCCTGAGCTCCTGAAGCGGTGGCAGCAACTCAACATCAAGTTAAGTTTGGATTACATGAGTTTAATGAATGAATTCTTTTCAACTATCGAGAAGGAACTTAAAGATGAGATACTAAATATGGAAAATGAATTAATGGATATGCCTGTATTTGCGTCTATGGGTGAGTTATATTAGCAGCTACTTGACAGAACACAAGCATTGGATGACCGTTTGGAAGTAACGAAAAAGCGTAAGCTCACGCGTGATATCAACGACTTCCAAAGGGGTCATATTTTCTCATGGCCGAAAAATGATCAAACTTTTAAACCTAATGCTGCAGTACGTAGTAATAAGAGAAGTTTAGATGTTCTTGATGGCTTTTCTGAAACTACAGTTGATATTGCACAACAACATGAACCATCTTTGGCAGCTTCGTCGAATCACTTACAAGTGAACACACCTACTTTGGTGATGTCTACGCTAGACTCCATGAATGCTTGCTCTCAGTCAGAACTTAGTGACAAGCAAGACGGAGAGGCTAACTCGCGTTCCACTGTGGTTAAGAAGGCACAGTAACTTACATTTAATTTCTCTGGCAAACGCTTTCATCTAGAACAGCCGGAGGCTGTAACTGAGCGTTCCTCTCCAAGAAGGAAACCGTTTATGGGACAAATAGTTATCCCAGGCAAACGTAAGAATGAGAGTCCTTTAGGGCAGGGCAAAGTAAGTCGAAAATTACTAAAGGCATTCTCAACCTTTCAACCTTTAACTTGAACTCTGCTCATTGTTCAGTACTACATAAAGGGCTTAATTTTATTCCTACAGCGAAGGGTTATCTAGTGACTGTGCTCACAGACCTTAAGATTTTCATTAGAAATGTAAATTTAAAGGTTTTGTTTGGTAACTCTGTCGTTAATGGAGTTTCATGTAAACGGCGTAGTACCTTTGTACCTTCTAGTATGCCTGTGGTTACAGCATTTCATGATTTGTGTGAGAGGGAATTAAGAATGTTGTATTCTGACTGCAATATTTTGAGATTTTCTCGCTTTAATTTAACATTTGATGAGTATCAAGTGCTCAAAAGTCTACAGGCGAGCAAAGATTTAGTGATTAAAAAGCCGATAAAGGTGGGGCTGTAGTCCTTATGGATCGGCTTAAGTATATATCTTTAGTTTCTGTTCTACTGAATGATGTTGAGGCTTTTAAACGTATTACATCAATAGATGTTAAAAGATGTATTAGTTATGTCAATATGGTGATCTATGATTTGCAAATTAGTGGTGACATTACTCTGGATTTATTTCATTTTTTTACTGTTTCTTGTCCAATTATCCCTTGTCTCTATGGGCTGCCTAAGATACACAAGTCGGTGACCAACCCCCCCATGAGACCAATTGTATCGGGGGGGGGGTGGATCACCGAACCTATATCTATATATTTGCAAACACAATTACAACTATATTTACCTAAATGCACTTCTGTGCTAAGAGATACATCTGATTTCCTTTGTAAATTGCGTGTTTGGTTTAATAGTATTGGTGGTTCCTGTCGACAAAGTGAGTATTTGTTTGTAATGCTTGATATAGCATCCCTTTTTACTGTAATACCGCATGATTTTGGTATTGAGTCTATCAGACAATTTTTGACCTCCCAATCTTCTCTTGTGAATAGATCTGTTGAGAATATTTGTTCTCTTCTAGATGTAGTTTTGAGGAACAATATTTTTCTGTTTGATGAATGCTTATATTTGCAACTCACTGGTGTAGCCATGGGTACTTCTGTGGCTAACACTTATGCCAACTTGGTGTTATACCAATGGGAGAAAACTTATATTTATAATTTGGATAATTCTTTTGTAAGTAATATATGTTTTTATCAACGTTTCGTTGATGATTGTTTTATGGTTTGGAAAGGTTCCCTTTCACAGTTGAATGAATTTGTTCATTATTTAAATGCAACCACCAGTTTCTTGAAATTTAAGATGGATGCCTCTGATAGTGAGATTAATTTCTTGGATGTTAAGATACAACTACGTGAAGGTACTATCCATACCAGTATTCACAAAAAGGAGATAAACTCTGATAGATACATTAATTATCCCAGCATGCATGCCCCACATGTCTTTAAGGGGATTGTTACTTCACAGTTTAATAGAATTAGTAGATTAAATACTGATGATGCTACATTTAATTTACAGTTGGATGAGATGTCCAAAGAGTTTCTGGATAGTGGTTATGATTCTAAACTAGTTTTAGATTTAAAAAATAAAGTTTTAGTTAATAGGAAGACAATACTGAAGCCGATTTTTCTTGGGGATGAAGTTGGTTCTGTTAACCTAGAATGTTCAAAAGTATGCACTAGGTATCTTACTAGTTATAATACCTTGACTTGTTTTGTAAAACAAATAATACAGAGGAATTGGGTTGTACTAATGGCCTCTAGTGAGATTAAAGACATTCTTGGTGACAGGCCTTTTTTCTCATATAGAAATATGAAGTCCTTGAAGAATATGTTATGTTACAAAGATTTTTTCAGGCCTGTAGAGAGGAATTTTACCACTAAGCCCGGCATGTATGGTTGTTTGAATTGTTCCTGCTGTTCTGATATTGTGGTTGGTTGCAGTGATAAGTTCAAACATCCTATTAGTGGTAAAGTTTATCAGTTTAATTTTTCTACCACTTGTGTTACATCTAATGTGGTGTACTTTGCTAATTGTGTGAAATGTACTGCATTCTATGTGGGTAAGACCACTAGAAAGCTAAAAGAACGCATCATTGAACACAAATCGGAGATTAGAAGGGCCATTGACAGTAATGCCTTGTATAAGCACATAGTTGATTCAGGTATTGAGCATAGATTCTCCTTTAGAGTTATTGATGTAATATGGCCTCCTGCCAGAGGTGGTGATAGTGGTAATTTACTTGAATTAAAAGAGTATGAATGGATTCTTAGGTTGAACTCTGACCATTTTCCAGGTTTAAATAATATGATTACCTTGAAACCTGTTCTTGTTAAATTGCAACATACTAGGTTGCGATAATGTTATGTTTTTTCTAATGTTTTTTCTAATTTTTCCAATTTTAATGATTTGTTTTATATACTTTTGGTCACATGATTTTT
This sequence comes from Protopterus annectens, assembly GCF_019279795.1. NCBI lineage: Eukaryota > Metazoa > Chordata > Ceratodontiformes > Protopteridae > Protopterus > Protopterus annectens. Next base: position 102,450,726 of record NC_056745.1, on the reverse strand, counting down.
GGACTGCTGGTCATGTGACTTCAGTGACCTGTATTTAAACCATTTGGTTTTTAGATTTGTTTGTATTAGTATTGAGGAAGGATTTTATCCGAAAGCTTTGCTATTATAAAGTGTGTTTTTCTCAGTTTTGGTTGTTATTCATATTTCCTTGCAGCTTGTTCTTTTGTTAATTATTTAGACACCAATATTTGTGTTACGGATGGTAGGTTTGTCTTCAGCATTTATAGAAAACCTACCTTCAGCAGTTCCTATCTCCAGTTTCTTAATCATCATCCATTTAACCAAAAGGTTGAATTAGTAAGGGGGCAATTTATTAGATTGTCCTGCATGACATCTGATGAAGGTTTTTACACCATGGAGATAAACAAATTGAAAGATATATTTTGAAGAGGGGTTACTCTAAGATATTATTAGATAAGATTATTAAAGAGGGGTCCCAAAACAGGGCAAGTAAGTTCTTGCCATTATTGTTCTGTAAACAGAGTGGATCAGATTTTACCATCAGTTCATCAGAGGTGTGGACTGATTCCAGCCTTTGGGGTAGGGCCTTGGTACAAAAATTTCAGGGAGCATCCCAGGAAGTTACCAGTATTGTCAGAAACAACTGGAACATATTTAAGACTAATAAGGATACTTTTAATAGTCTGGAGGAACAACCATTGTTTGTATATAAAGTAGGGAAAAATCTTAATAACATCTTTGAGAAATTGATAGATTCATATTATAAGGATAATATTCATAAGGAATCCAACAAGTGTGGGGCATGTGCACAATGTCCCTACATTCTCAAAGGGGGTAGTTTGTCTAAATAATACATTAATGGATAAGGTTTATTTTCATCACAGTAATTGTGACACTAGCAGAGTTGTTTATTTGGCCATATATTATTCCTGCCCTCCATTCTATGTGGGCAAGACACAATGTGCCCTTAAAAAGAGAATATAGGAGTATATGCAAGACATTAGAATTAAAAATTTGTTATATAAACATTCTTTGGAATGTGGTCAATTTAAGACGTTTCTGTTTGGTATTCTACACGATGTGTAACCTAGTTTAAGAGGTGGCTTTTGGGAAACCTGTCTTAAGTACAGAAAATTGTCCTGGTAGATGAAATTATAAGATAACAAATTGCACTGCCAGCTAATTTTAAACACTGGCCACCTTTTGTGACTGAAGGATCATATTAACATTAAAGCATTAAATGTATTTTAAAACTTTTAAGAGTTGATACTGTTTCAGGTCATGTAATATGAAAGTTAGATGCTGGTCACTACAAAGGTCTTTTTAAGCCTGGTCATGCATCATAAGTGTATCTGACAAGCTTCAGTTATCCTCAGATTATTCTAAGGGGTATATGTAAGCTTGAGCTTGGATGGTTAAGCATTTTCAGATGTCCATTGGGACATAGGTACAGATCAAGCGGTGAATTTCCAATTTCTAATCTATTCAGTCCAAGTTATGCTTAAACTGGGTTAGGGAAGAAGTGTGCTTCACATGGATGGGACTGTGTTTTACTTAAAGCTAGTGATATGAGATGTCAGATTCTTCTGAGGACGTCTCTGATGACATTGAAATGAAAGTGCAAAAATAGTGATTAAATGTTTGATACTTTTTATTTGCATATTTTGTTTACAATTTAAAGAAAGTTGTATTTTGCACCAAAACGGTGCACTAAAACTGCATGATGTTATAGTTACAGAGGTGTAGTAGCAGAAGAGTAGATTGTGCAATCCTTTGAGTTTTAACAGTGATCAGCTTACACACACACACACACACACACACACACACACACACACACACACACACACACACACACACACACACATTGTATCTCTCTCTATATATATACATATATATATATATATATATATATATATATATATATATATATATATATATATAGATAGATATGTATAGATATAAATGCTGATATCCACAGCAATCATTTATGCAGAACTAGTTTTCCTGTTTTGTTTCTTTGTTCTTAACTCATTTACTCCAATGGAGCTCAGGAAGTTTGCACTGTAACTTCCAGTGGGTGGAGTCGAACCCTTTTGACAGAATCGTATTATGTCCTCACATTTCAAGCAAATGTTCATGTCTCTGGAACCACAGGGGTTATGAAAGAAGTATAAATGACAAACTATTCAGCACAAACTATTTTTATAGTGGTACTAGTCTTTAGGTTCTAGATCTTAAACAGAATTGTATAAGTCACAGTAAACACAGTAACTATTACATTTGTAATATTTTGTAAACAACTTACAGTATCTCAGCAACCACTCAAGTTACACTCATACTGTCAGCAGCATTTCATTCATCCAGCTGAGAACGTTCATTTGAGACTAAGAAGTTATGTCTGTATTACTTGGATGTTGACATATTTAGAAAAATGTGAGAATTATATCTATCTAAATTAATATCATAAAACCAACAGTTAGTATCTATTTACCTGCACTAGACAGAAGTAAAACGTTAATGCAGTTGAGTTTGACATTGTGTAAGCTTTAGATGAAATCTTTTAAAACCTTGAACATAGCATGGTTTTGGAATTATTGATGCAAATATGAATAAGCAATATTTGATGCCTAGAGGCATCAGTATCAGTTAACTGCAGATGCACCTGGAGGCATCACTCAGATGTAATGAGTGTGCACTACCCTACTACCCTTAAGGCTGAAAAACTACACTTTCTCAGTACTAGGTTACATCGCCTTATATCTCTGTATCTGTGTTTGTCTGTCTGTCTAGCTATCTGTACTGACGTTTAGGAGACATCTGACCCTATGTACAAAATGGGAAAAAGGAGAATACCAATGCCATCACTGATTTAGGAGAATGTTTTTGAAAACTGTTCTTTCTACCATTAAAGAGTAAAATAAGTAGAATCCACTTATTTACAGTTTTGTGAAGATATCTGAAAATATCTGATCATGTCTATGATCAATAATATTATACTCATAATATTCATTGGGGATTAACAGTGTACAGAATACTGGATAAGAATAAAGGCAGAAGCCATTCAAAATACATCCCAGAGTAATGCATCTGTTTTGCCTTTTCCTATACACATCATTGTTACCAACCTGGGCCTTGTGCCCCATCCACACCTGGTCTTCAAGCTGCTCCATGCCTCCCCAGACTAACTGTGGTATTTGCTAGGGCTAATTACAGACCAAAGGCAACAGAACTCCGCATGTCTGAGCTTCTTTCCAGGGTTTTTTATTTTGGGTCTACCCCATTTCTCCCCCTTCCCTTGTGGCTTTTTGTGGTATGGTCCTGGTTAGACTTGCAATGTAGGCATGCAGTCTATTTCCCCACCTTCACAGAAATTCAGCTAGGCTCACCTCTACTCATTGACCACACCTCCTCTAGCAATGTCCCCAGCCTCCTGTAGGGGTCGTCATCAAAAAACACTCACGTACCACCCTCCCTCTAGGATGGGCATGCCCATACCTCCCTGCTATTCTGTCAGTCTCCCAAGATGCTAATTGAACCCAGGTCGCCTAAGTCAAAGTAATCCATGTTGACATGTAACAGTAAAGTCAGGAACAGCACTAACCACCACAGACATTGTGCGGGCAAGATGTGCAACACTGTGAAGGTTCTCCTATACACTGGTATACTGTGCAGATGACACACCACACAATCTAATCTGTCCTTGCAGTCCATACCACAATGCACATAAGAGACATTGGACCAGAGCAACATCTGAATAATGAAAGCAGCATGCATGGTCAACGAAGTAAATGGTATAAAAGATAAAAGTGATGTAGCCAACTGCCTGAGAGAGTAGGGTGGGCTTTGTCTGTACTGGGTGAGTTAATACTCTGCAAGTCCAGCTCGAATAGTTATGAATAGATGGCAAAGTAATGTGTAGTGGTCTGTCCACACCAGTATGTATTATGAGTCAGTTATCATTCTTTGGTGCAGGTATACAGGCAAATCATGCATAAAGGAAGATCCACAACTTATTCTAGCCAGGGGTTAGTATATATTATTATTATTAGTGTTAGTATTATTATTATTAGTAGTAGTAGTATTATTATTATTTACATTTGTTTACCAGGTAGTGTCCACTGGACAAAAAAGTCCTTTTTCAGTGGAGACCTGGGGAAAAAGCTCCAATGAACATAGTTATACAATGTATATTAAAGCATAAAAAAGGTTACAAGTTACAAGAGATGCAGGTATTACAATTAACGGCAGTAAGAACAACATGGTGAATAGCATAAAAAAACAGGATAAAATAAAATTACAAGACAGTAAAAACATTGATATAATATAACATTTAACATTTTTTTTCTTATTAAATTAAATTGTGTGAAGGGGTGCCTTCCTCAAATGTTTTGAGAGCTGTGGTCAGAGTAGTAGAGGAAAGAGGGGGTATAGTTTAGTCTGGAGCAGAGCATGGATATAGCCTATGGGATGGGAGATATAGCCTTAGTTCTCACTTAAAGTTTTGTGTATGTTCAATTGAGAGAATTTGTTGAGGAATTGAGTTCCAGACTTTTCAATTTTGTGGCAGTATAAGGAGTCACCATGAGAGTTATGAGATTTATTTACCTTAAGCAGGACTTTGTCAGCTGACCTAAGAGAGTTAAGGTTTTTGTAGAGATGGTTAGGGCTGGGCAGTGATCAGGTTTATACATTACTGTGTGGGTTATTAATAATTGGTTTAGAATGAGTACGTTTGGGAGTTCTAACCTATTTAGTTGTTTGAGGGCAATACAATGATGTGTTTTTTGGGATAGGTTTTATGAAGGTTTGTAAATATTTGGGAACAGTAGAGAAGTGAGGATAGCAAGTAGGTACTTGCTGTGGCCAATCTAGCATGGTCTAAGAGATGAGGTTTTGCTATGTAGAGTCTACCTAGTTTAGTATGGACTTTTTTAATAGCCTGTGCTATATGTCTGTCAAATTTCAATCCATTGTCTATGGTAACCCCAAGAAGTTTAGTGTGTTCAACAGGTTCTATTTTAGTGCCATTGGAGGAGAAAATAGATAGGGGTTGCGTATTGGCAAGTGAGGAACGATTTGAAAAGACCATAAGCTTTGTTTTATTGGGAATTAGTATAAGTCGATGGGCTGCTAGATATTTTTAATGTTGGAAAGGGCAGTATGTGTCTTTTCTTGAAGTGTTTCCATTGTTGATGCAGAGCAGATAAGCGAAGAGTCATCTGCATATTGAATTATTTTGTCAGGAGTTGCGGCTGTAATAAGGTCATTGGTAAAGATCATAAAGAGTGATGGTGCTAGAATCAATCCTTAGGGGACTCCTACAGAGATGGGGAGGTGGGGGGAGAGTTTATTATCCCATAGGGTGGCTTGCTTACTGTATGAGAGGTAGCTATTGAACCACTTTAGGGTCTCAGGGCAAAGGTTGTAATTGGCAAGTTTGTTTAGGAGGATTTGATGTGATACGGTGTCAAAGGTTTTTGACATTTCTAGAAAGGTAGTATTGACAAGTTGCTTCTTATTTTTAAGTTGATTTGTAGAGTCAGTAAAGCTAATGAAGGCTGTACTAGTACTGTGTTTTGGTCTAAAACCATGTTGTGTGACAGATAGGAGGTTGTTTGTTTGGAAGTAATCAATTATTTGTTTGTAGACACACTTTTCTAGGATTTTTGCTAAGGGTGAGAGTATGTCTATAGGTCTGTAGTTAGATATGTCTTCAGAGGGTCCTCCTTTATGCAGTGGAATGATATGAGATATTTACCATATGGCAGGTACATATTGTTCAGTAATAGAGTGGTTAATTAGAATTGATATGACATTTGCAATAATGGAGCAGCTAATTTCAGAAACTCACCTGGTAATTGGTCAGAGTTGAGGGTACATGGCTTTACTTTAGATAGTAAGCCCTGTATATAGCTAGTTTGAATGGGTTCTAGTTTAAATTGGTTTGTGGTAGACCGGATGGAGTGGGAACAGACAGGGGTGGGGTTGAAACATTATCTATTAGGGAGATTATTGATTTAATAAAATGGGAATTAAACTGAGATGCAGTGGGGTCAGTAGTATTATTGGTGGTAGGAACTGGGGTAGAGGGTTTGCCAGGTTTTAGAAGGAGGTTGTCTGATTGCCAGAAGTTTTGTAGATTTGTTTGATATTCTAATTGGCAAGTTTGAAAGTATGTTTTTTTGTCTATTTTGATTTGTTTCTTAGCTTGATTTCTAAGTTGTTGGAAGGTAATAAAGATGTTCATGAGTTTTGTTAGAATGTTAGAGGGACCATGCTTTGTCTGTTTGTATAAATAGCTGTATTGTTTCTTTTGCTAACCATGAGAGTCTTTTGGTTTTAGAACAAATTTTTCTGGGTCGGGCAAGTTTGTTTAAGATTTGTAGGAAGATGTTGTTAAAGTATTGGACTGCATGCTCTTGTTGTAAGGTTTTTAGGGGAGCCCAGTTAACCTAGATGATAAACACCTCCATATACTGCCAACCTACAGTGTCATTGCAGTATGCTTAGTTATCCTCTTTCTCCACCCACCACACAAGCACACGCGCGCACACACACAATCCCCTGTTCTGCTCTTGCAGTTCACCGTTATTTCCTGAGCAAGTCACAGTTATCTCATGCTTGCAGTAGAGATTGTGAGCTATTTACACTTCAAAAATCCACACTGCTGTACCCTGTTATGATACCTTGCAACTGTTCAGAATTTATGAAAATGTTCAGATATTAGCCTCATATTTTTGGTTAGTTCTTCATACAGTTTGTGGTTTCCTGTCAGTCATTGAGGATTAAAGTCACTAAATAATATAACAATTTCAGTTTCAGACTTCATATCCTTCAGAAAATGCATGCTAATGTAAAAATCTGTTACTCTTATCAACTGTGTAAGTTTCTAAGAACAGTATTTAAAAGCTGTCCATGATTGTGGATCTTTGTCCCTCCAATTATTTTAGCTTTGTCCAGAATTCTTGTGCTAAGAGGTTGAGATGTATGCCTATAGCAGCTATTTTTATTACTCTAAGGGAGATTTAAAGTTTCAGCCCTCTGCTGTCTCTAATATTATATGCCACTGGGAAATGGAATTTCACATGCTTTACAACTGCCAAGTCATGTGACATTACTGTGTTATCCTTTAGCACAGTGAAGCGAACTATAATGTTTTGGGTCCAGCAATATATGTATGGCCAGTTGTAGGAGATACAGCCAGTTTGCCATCTGCTTCTATTCAGTTCTGCATACAGTAATAGAGCAAGTCTAAGACAGGGCTTTAGTTATGTTCGGAAACATGTTTCTTTTTCACTCTGTTGTTAAGTCACTTTTAAAATCTTATGTGCTGCAGTCAGACAAGTTATATGACTATATTCAGAACATAGCTATGTTTAACCCTGTCCTCCCTCTTTATGCACTATTACACTTTCCCTGCAGTGCACTGGCCTAAATATGGCATTGATTTGATTCTATTTATGGAGAGTTTTTGGTAGCACGTATAAAACGGCCCCTAGTCTGTGTCTGATACACAGCATGGAGGTCTTCAGTGAATCTGCCTGTCTACTGTTATGTTCATTTAATATCTTTTCTTATAAGATATCATCTTCTTGTTCATGAGATTGCAGTTTGCAGTGCCTTCCATATCAAAAAATATTTAGAACCAGGAAGGAGGATCATTAATGTTATGCAAACGGCAAGTAAAACAAAATCAGTATAGCCTTGTTATGTTAGAACCAGCACAGAAAAAAATTGACCAGTTATGTGATCCTCTTATGTCGCCAGCAATTTCTCTGTTTCTTGTCTAATGGAAAAATACATTTTATATATTAGACTGAGTTTGTCTTTTGTCTGGTACTACAGTGATTGTTTCATTCTGAATTCTGTAAATATCCTGATTATTGTGGAAAGGGAATTCAAAGTAAATTATCTCTATCTGTCTGTTTACTTATGCTGTTCTGTTTCTGTGTAGTATGTATCTGACTTTATGCTGCCTGTAGCGTTGTTGTCCTTTCTGATCAAATATATTTGATATAAATTATAGAAATGTTGCTGACAAAATCAGTTGCATGACTATTAGATATAATCACGTATGCCATTGCTGAGTATAATATACGAGTGGCAATGCATTCATTGCAAACGGGCTGTGAATAAAGTTCTTTGTACTCCATCAGACATGGCACCTGTTGTTTCCATCTACTTAGAACAGCAGTTACTAATTATCAGCCATGTGGAGATAGTTGCTAGGATACCGCTGTTACTAGAGATGCATCTATGAGGCTGCAATAAGATGGATCTCATTAATGTAAATGTACAGCAAAACCAAATACAAGAGAATAGCTTTTAATAACTGCTTTTAACAATCTGTGGGCCTGGACAACTAATGACTGCTAATATAATGTGACCTTTAACAAGCCATGCTGATGCTATTATAGATTTCCTTTTGCAGCAGTCGCCCTGAAGACCCTAACTAAGGAAATAGTTCAGTTATTGTTGATAAAGGGTTTTACCCTGTACTCTACTGTGTATTGTTCTGTCTTTTTGCTATTTTGATACTGTATGCTTCATCTCCAGGCAGAAACACTGGCATTTACAAGGGTCTCTCCAAAGGCTGCTCTTGAAAGGGCCTGTTGAGTGATGTTTCTATGGCTACTCAGGTCTTCCAGAAAGACACATATTCACTTGAGACTAGTTTTATTCTTTTTGCCATTCTAGGTACACTGTGGGCTTTTCTTATAATTGCTGATTACTACAGCTTATGAGTGGTTCTGTTTAGGTCTGTAAAGTTTGTGGGTTGGTAATATTAAAACCAACATGTACATGAGTGATCATACAAATTGACACGTATCTGATTTTCTCCATCAAAAAAATGTGATAAGCCACTTAACAAAGGACAGAAGAATATATATATATACTTCAGCAGAGACAGAGTAAATGAAAATAAGTAATTCATTAAAGTTTCAGGCAGAACTAAAAGTAATGCCTTTGCAGAAAATATAACCAAGTTAAAATCACATGCAAATTGCCCACCTATCCTAACTCACAGTACAGTAAATGTAATATAGATATACAAAACAATTTCAGCTTTTTGGTGTTTAAAACTAAGCATTGACACAATAAAGTAAAACATAAAACAAGCAAATGCAATACTGAAGAGTAAATAATTTATGCCATAATAAAAGCTGGTTTTCTGGTTTGTCATCAAATGATAGTTCAAACAGAAAAGGTATTGAGGAAGCTCTTAAAGCAGTCTGAGGTGAAGTACTACATAAGGTACCATGTTAACAAATGTCAAAGAGGTAGGACTTGATAAACAAAGAAGATACCCTGTGATTTAGGATGCACCCTAGGAAATATTAGCAGCTCCAGCAATAGCTCTAAACTTATTTGTTCATGAATCAGGAATAGAGACCTAAATAACAAGGGGACAAAAGAACAAAATCAGAGCCAATTTTTAAATATTACTCTAATTCACTGAAAACGTTAATAGAACAACAGGTTTTGTACTAACATGCAGTTTCTGAGCATTAAGATGTATGAAACAATAATGTCTGGTATTATTGACTGACTCTAATCCTTTGTGATTTACTAGAAAATCTGAAATTGTATGAGAGATGGCAAAAATATAAGGCAAGATCAGGGACATTTGAGACGCATGATTCCAGGATGGCAGAGCGCAAAGGCAAGGTCTGACAAGGCAGTAGGAGACAAGTAACGCCTTCAGGTAAGAGGGATCCAAATCATGCCAGGACAAAAAGCTCAAGACTAAGTTTAATTATTATATGGAAGTGTACTGGAAACTAAGTCATTGCAGCACAGGAGCAATGTGGGGGGGGGGAATGTTTATAGGCTCATAGGTTCAAAGATAAGTAGTAGGCTAATAACCACTGGAGCTTTTTTAAGCCTAGCAATTAGAAACCATGCTGCAGATATTTGAATAAGCTGTAACCAGTTAATGTTGGTAACAAGGACCCTAGGATAAAGGGTATCAATAGTCAATGTGAAAAGATACAAAGACATAAATAAGCATGGAAATATTCTTTGCAGCTATTAGGTGTTTAGTTCTGATGATGCTCCTCAGATGAGAGACAGTAATTTAACTGGTACAGACATGTAGTCAATAGAAGTCAGACAGTCAGTGAAGATAATGCCATGATTACATATTTTTGCTGCAAACTCCAGCTTATTGCTCCCAAGCATTGTAAGTAATAGAATTGCCAAAGCAAAGGAATCTCACAAAGTAGCAACCGTAGTCAAGGCCTCTGTTATGGATGTGGTGAGTGTCACAAGCCAATGATCATTTGACTATATGCCACCTACTACAGAACTAACTCTTCCTGTATGTCCCCAAGGAAAAGACAGGTAAAGTGGCATAACAGTGACACATAAAACTTCTCTCAATGATAAAGTCTGTTTGAGACAGCCAAACACAAAACAATAATGGGCAGAATATTGAGGTTTAAGGAATTCCATACTTCAGTGAGTAGGTACGCGGGGAGATAATACTAGAAACCACTCTGGTACATTTTGACAGGTAGTAGATGAATCAGTCAAAAACACCAGAGGAGAGAATGCAATAGCAATGCAAATGTTTGTTAAGGATACCAAGATTAACAGTGTAAAATATTGGGCAGAAATTATCTTGGGTATACACAGTAAAAGTGTTAATTTTTATCAATCAGTAACTGGTAGGGACATACTCAGTACTATGACACATGTGAAGTCAGATCGGAAAAGATAATGGATTGTTAAATGAGATGTGAGCTATGAGCTGCACAAAAATAACCTTTTCCAGAACTTTTCCCAGCCTTGGCATGTTTGAGATAGGATGAAAATTATCAAGCATATTGAGACCCAAAGACTTTTTAGGGCCAGAATGACCAAAGCTACTCGTTGACTCGTTGGTCAGATCCGACCATAAGCTAATCACCCTAGACATCCACATCCCTCCCCCACCCCCCATTAGGGAAACCACAGTAAAAAATTTCTCCAAAGCCAACTTCATGCTTCTTAAGACAGAAGTGGCAAACTTCACGACACCCATGCTGACGGACAATAGAGGTATGACTGCTGAATCCTACACAAATGCACTTTATAAGCACTTACATGAGTGCATGAATCGTGCAATCACTAACAGAACCAAGATGCTATCCTCCAAAAAAAGGAAGCCAATCTGATGGTCCCCTGCCATAAACAAACTCTACAACAGAAGAAAGAAACCGTTGCAAAAAAGAGTAAAATCCCATGATTGGAGAAACTCCCTGGTCAGCTTCAGTAAGAAGCTGAGATCCCTCATAAAATCCTCCAAAGCTAGTTATGAAAACAAAATTGCCACTGACTCTAAAGACAACCACAAAGCATTCTATAGCTATGTCAAGAATCTCAAAGGCAACACTCAGATCTGCTCTGAGTTACAGCACAATGGCACTAAATATACAGAACCAACGGATATTGCCAACATCCTGGCAGGTAGGTTCAGTGCTAACTTTACCTCTCTGTCATCCCCTAAAGGGCCCATCTGTATACCAGAAGAATGCAAAGTTCCTGTAATCACAGCTGCACAGGTAAAAAAACACACTATCCAAAGCCAAGAACACAGCATCCATGGGACCTGACGACATCCCAGGCTGTGTTCTACATGAACTACAGAACGAACTGGCACCCCACCTAAGTACCATGTTCAATCATAGCCTCACCTCAGGCTATGTGCCCACTGAATGGTGCACAGTGACAGTTATCCCACTCCACAAAGAGGGAGCCACCACAGACCCCGGAAACTACCGCCCCATTACGTAAACGTGCCTGGTCTGCAAGGCCATGGAGCGTATCATCATGGAACTTAACAATGACACTGGTAATCTCCAAACTCAGGACCCCACCCAGTTCGGGTTTGTAAAAGGCAGAGCATGTCTCCTAAACCTGATTGACTTCTTTGAAGCAGTCACCAAAGCCGTAGATGAAGGTAAGGTGGTTCACACAGCCTATCTAGATCTCGCCAAGGCTTTTGACACCACCCCCCACTCTGGAATTATAGATAAACTCACTAAACTAGGTATAAATCCCTATGTCACAAGATGGGTTGCCAACTGGTTCACTGACAGAACCTGGACTGTGAAAGTAGCAGACTCCAAATCCAGCTTCAGACCAGTGACAAGTGGAGTACCACAGGGTTCAGTCCTGGGTCCTCTGCTGTTTGGTATCTACTTTTCTGAAGTACAGGCCAACACAGAAGGTCTTTGGCTAACAAAGTTCGCAGATGACTGCAAACTAGGAGCCATAATCAAAACTCCAAAAGATGTGGACATCCTACAAAAGGGCCTTGCTGAGACAGATGCCTGGTGTCAAAGCCATGGCCTCAAGCTCAATGCCAAAAAGTGCATTGTCATTCCTTTTGGTAAAACTCAGTACCCATGAACTACCACATAGGTGGTAGTCTACTTAACACCGAAAGTGTGATAAGAGACCTTGGGACACAGGTGGACAGTAGTCTTTCCTTTGATAATCACATCGCCACAATAGTCAGGAAATCCTTCTATGTGGCACACCTCATCACAAAAGGTTTCTCATCCAGGAAAAAAGAGGTCATTGTTCCCCTCTACTCGTCACTCATTAGACCCATTATAGAGTATAATGCCCCTTTTGGTATGTACCTCACAAGACATCTACAAAAACTGGAAAGGCCACAGAAATACCTCACAAAGAGGATTACCGGCCTCAAAGAGATGCTGTATGCAGACCGTCTCAAAAAAACTGCAGCTTTACTCCGTTGCATACATATCACCTACTCAGAGGCGATCTCTGCCTAACACACAAAGCTATGTCAAACCCAGAGCTTTTAGACATGCTCCACTTAAAGAAATCCCAATCCCTACGAGCTACATGCTCTCGGGACCTAAACCTCATCACCACAATAAACAGAACATGCTGGAGGTATAGATTCCTGTCCCAGAGACTTCCCATACTCTGGAACAAACTACCTATCTATATCAAACAAAGCTCCTCATTAGCACTGTTCAAGAAAAATCTTGATGATTGGATGGGAGATAGGAAATTCACCCCGGGGATCACTTCTGTGGCTCTGCTCAACAGTGGCACAGGAAAATAATTTTCTTGGGTGGCGAAAGCCAGGGTACCTTTGGCTAGGCTTATATAGGCCCTAGGGCCAATAGCCTAGTACCTACCTATGAACCTATGAAAGAGGTGGAATATTGCCTGACCTCAGACAGGACTCCAAAGACCTAGAACATCTAATAAATCTTCTAACCAGGAGGGTCAGGTCCAAAAGTTGTAAAGTAAATACTCCGTATCACAAAGAGCTGATTATAACTGAACTTGAAACTCAGTTAAAAAAATGAAAAAAAAAAGTCTTAACCTTGGCAAGTGCAGTAACAATGATATCAGAGAAATGCAATGTTTAGGTAATACTAACATTATGGTCAGTGAAAAATAAAGCAACAGAATCACATTTTTCAGTTGTAAAGTAAGTCTCTGTAGGTATTAAAATGGGTTGGGCTGCATGGCTAGTCTTATCATTAAAAAGAACAATGCATATCAGTTTGTTAATGCAGAGATCTTCCTACACAGAAAAGATTCCTACTTGTAGGAGCTCTTCTGTCACTCCATTGACAACCATACCTACAATGATACTTCAAGTAGGTCTGTGAAAAGACCTCCCAGATACAAATGTTATGTTCCTCCTGTTCCATAATTTTCCCTTTGTCTTCTCAAATGGTTTACCTATGAGCCATCAGTGATCCTTTTTTTGGCTCATTATTTACTGAAAATTTAATTTCAAAAATGGTAAGTTAAAAATAATCACAAAAAAAAATAGAAAAAAAAATCTACCTTTGCATCCCTTGTTGTGTGGTGTAAGCCTCCCATACTCCCCAAAATTATATATATCACCTCCATGGTCGTACCTTAGTTAGGAATGGGGGAAACCATAGGAAAGCACATCTCTGGCTCACACAATACAATACAGTGCAGCAAAACTCACCACAACATAAAACATTTGGAATAAAAACACATAACCAACAAGTCAATAATGACTCATAGGACAGCCCTTCTCAATCATGTACACCTCATTTTGTGTAAAGGCACATCATCTGTAAATTCAGATGAATGTTTATGAAGTTTATGCAGAGAGCAAGCCTACCTTATATATACAGGGGACAGCTTTGCCCTTATCACAAACCTCTTTTTAAGACTAAATGTGGGGACTGATGTATGTCCTTTTACAGTATGATCACTTACAGTTAGATTTCACTGAAATTTCACTGTCGCAGTCTCCATGTAGCAGTTATTTTCTGTCAGGTGGGTATATGACTTTTGCTTAGTATAAAGCATACATAACATGTTCAGAGTGCATCTTTTCTGACTTGTCATTGTGAAATAATTAAAAATCCCATTTATTTTTCTAAACAAAGCAACATTTTTGTGACTGCTAATGTGTTATCACCAAAACCTTATCTGCTGAAGGAGAAGAGTGTGCTCATAAAAAGTCAGTGTTGAGCTGCACTGAAATCCCTAAGAGCAGAAAGGTAGCCATAGCTGAATTTTGTATTGTATATCCTATTGTCAATTTCTGAATGTTTTATTAAGCAGTCTCAAAGGGGAAAGGGGGACTGCAGTATGGATTTTTAGACATAGGTCCCACATGTAGGGTTTCACTGATATTTTGAGGTCACTGTGTGGCCTGTTGCATTATAGCTGGTTTCCATAATGGGTGAGTATATACCATCTGCTAAAGGTAGGTATGAAGTGTTTGCACATAGTGTGTCTTTACTGTGATGTCATTACATCTTAAATAAAATTCCCTTATACTGCTAAACTGAAATCACCAAAACTCCATGTGCTAATGGGGACAATGTACTTCTGTCAAACTCAGCATTTAAATGAATTGAAATCCCTAAGGACAGAATGGTAGTCTTAGAGATATTCTGCACTTGAGCATTTTACTGTCCTTAACTAAAAGTTTTGTTAAGAGTTCTAAAAGACAGGCCAATGCATGGCCTTTTATGCATGGGTATTATATGTAATGTTTTACAGGCATTTCACTTTCATAGTTTAGTATGTGCATTCTACTTGTGGTTAAGTATATGACTTCTGCTTAGCGTAGGGAATGCAGCAATATTTAGATTATATGTTTCCTGATTTTTCAATGGAACAGAATTTAAAAAAAAATAGTATATATTTCTTCTGAATGAATAGGAAACATTTTTGTGACTAAATTTATTAACCCCCCCGGAAAAAAATGGACTTATATTCTATGAAGGGTATTACAGGAATACAGACTTTTGTATGATATGCACCTGGAATTATCAACTGAGTGCATTCCATGGCTAAGGGTCATGACTAATTTTTTCCAAGACATTTGCTTCAATATTTCAGACGATTTTAGAGATACTATACTCCATTGTTAAGTACCACCAGTAGTACTCTGTAGCCATTTAGGTGCTCTGCTGTTTGCATTTTTGTATTTGTATTTTACATTTGTATTACTTGAAAATAAACACACAGACACACACACACAGATATATATATATATATATATATATATATATATATATATATATATATATATATATATATATATATATATATATATATATATATTTATATATATAAAACATTTTTCAGGCCAGTGGGGATGATAAGTGAAAGACCAGCACTTAGTATGATCTAAAACAGAAGCTGCTGTTAAAAAAGAATATTTAATAGAGTGTACAATATATTGCATGATAACTATAAGAATGCATCAGAGGAGGGTAGAAAGAATTGGAAAGAAAGACTGGATAAGCAATTCACAAGTAAACAATAGGGGGATATACAGATGTCTCCCAAATATGCAACAAAGTCTAGAAGATTTAGGATCTTTTCTTGGAAGTGTTTACATAGGTATTTGTATACCCCAAGTTGTCTGCAAATAATTTCTCCTCAGGTAGACAGCAAATGTTAGAGGTGTGATGGGGAAGAAAGGGGTAATTGAGAATATATTTTTTGGGAGTATAATGAGTTGGCAGACTTTAAAGATTCCATGCAGGCTACTCTGTCTGAGAAATTGGATATGTAAATTGGTGTAACTAAGGAAATAATTTTTTTGAGCTATGGTACAAAATCAGAATTGCCTAGACATAGTAAAGCCTTGCTGAGTCTAGTTATGGTGGCTGCCAAAAAAGCAATTACTAGAAAATAGAAATCAAAGTCTAAACCAACTGTACTAGAAGTAGTGAATATAGTAACAGAGATAAAACAACTGGAACTGGGATCTTTAGAAAAGGGTAGGTGCAAGTTACATAGAAAATAATGGGAATTGTGTGAACAATACATGCAGATGAGAAAAACGGTTTAAAAGAAGGCAGGATTTGAATGAGCTATGTAATGTTTGACTGACAATAACTGGATAGATTATAGCTGATGTGTAATGTTTGCAGCTAAAATTATGTCAATATTGTTTGTGATGTATAATGTTTGCAACTAAGATTATATCGATATGGTTTGTTTTCATTTATATAAATGTATGATTGCCTATGTCATATGTGATAATTTAATAAAGCTCTTTCTTGTAAAAAAAAAAAAACATTTTTCAGGCCAACAACTTAGAATGTATCCAAATCATATCACTGATGCATTCTTATGAAGCTTGAACTAAAATAATAAGCTTTCCTCAGTAAAATGATATGTTCTTACTTTAAATGTTACAGCAAAATGCACGTTACTTGGTTTGACAGATACACAGATGTGCTGTTGCTTTGATGCCCACTCCATGTCTTTCTGCAAGAGAGACTACATCAGAAAGGGATAATATTTATACAGCTGAACTTTGTTCATAGTTATAGTGCTGACCTGCAAATGTATATATAGATATGTAGCTATGGTCATTAATATTCATCAACTAATGTGTGCATTCATTAAATGGCACTGATGACTTGAGGTATGCTTACTGATATTCATCAAGTGATTAAACTGGTTTTAATCATTTTTGCAGATCGTTTAGATATTTTATTAATTTGCATATTGTCTTGTTGAACATTAAAACACAGTGTGGCACTTGTTCATGTTTCCAAGCCGTTATATAAAATGTTGATAACTTTCAGAAAGACATGATAGTCATGAACTGTTAAAGGCACTATTAGGTGCTGGTGGAACATTTGTGCTGTAGGTTTTTCACTTGTATAAAAATATACTTTCAGAAAAAGAAAACTGTAAAAGGTATTATATTCATAGGTGCTACGCATGACTTTAGATGTTCTAACTTGATCTTAGACATAAAGGAGTAACCCTTAGTTTTTCTCTGTCACTGCTTCTCTTTGCTTTTATGTTGTTTGAAGTTGGACATGGCCCTGTACTACATGGAATAACATTTTTTCTGCTGTTTATATTGGCTTGTTCATTATTTATTCAAGATATGTCTAAGTAACCTGATTTCAAGAGCAAAGACAGTTGCCTGTCATCTTTATTTTATTTGGACATAGTTGTGGCATTTTTTTATGGTGAGACTCCTTAAGATTCACTGTACTTAGTATGATATACATACCTTTCCCTGTTTTCTATGCTGTAACCACATGACCAATGATTGTTGTGACTATGTAGCTGTGGCAAACGAGAAAACAGCTTTCCAAGGGCAGGGTGGCAAAGTGAAAAAAAAATGACTGACAGTGTGCATAAAAGTCAGACTAGAACATGCTTCCTAAAGAAATGCACAATTTATTTTTTAAAGGAAATACTATAATCTGCTAGTGGCCAAACATTTTTCACTTTAATTTGAGAGAGATTTGAAAAGTTGCCCCTTTTCTGTTCATTTACGTTCTAGCGGAGCATGTCCTCTAAAGATAACTATGGTGGTAAAAGGTAGGCATGCGGACATTTTAAAAAACAGCATACCTTCTTAGTTAAGCTATTCCTGCTACGATTCATGACACTGACTGCAGCTGTTAGTGGTCTTGTTAATATATGGTTTGCACTGTGGCTACAAGATGACGCCTTCCATGGATAACCCCTAGTGGATACAGTCTGTTGGCAATATTAAGAGTTTGCATTCCTGAATACCTCTAAATCTTTATAGTTAAAGCTGCAAGGAACTGGAAGCACATTGCAGTTAAACTCAAAATATTGTAGAACTTCTTGATTTATAGACTTTTCCATAAAGTATTGCAATGAGTGTCAATTAACAGTGAAAGTAAATAAAGACTTGAATAAAGTATAGGATTTGGTTGCTGTTTGAGGTATATATTTTACATTTTCTTTTGAGATAAATATATGCTGAGTAACTCTCTTTCTCTTATGACTGCTTTGAGGTTTGTTTCACTAATTTCATTATATTTCTTTAGGTATTTATATATTTATGCATTTATGTGTTCAGATTCAGGTTTCACACTCTTTTCAATTGTAGGTAAGTGATTACTATCAGATAAAAATATAAATTTGTTATTAGACTTGTTCCCTAATCTTTACTTTGTCTAACTCTTCCATTTTCTGTGCCCCTTTTCTACGGCTATGTAAAAAAAGCATTTTAGCACTTGTAATACATGGTAATACTGTAGTACAGCTGATATCTCATTATCTGGAATGAGGTCCTAACTGCATAACTGTATTACCTATGAAAAACTTCATAAGCCTTGAACAGTTTTTGCAGAATACTTCTCCCATGGTGTAATTAAGCAGTTCTCACCATACACTTACCTTA